>NC_080170.1:122078706-122378706 GCF_950295315.1 Erinaceus europaeus
TATTTTATAACATGAGTCTGAATCAAGTATATTGGGGAGAAAATGCTTTGACCATGTTCACCCCTCTCTTCCTGGCTGATCTCACTTAACATAATCTCTTCAAGCTCCACCAACAATGATGTGAAGGTATACCCATCATTTTTAACAGCTGAGTAATATTTAATTATGTATATAGACCACAACTTTCTTAGCCACTCATCTGTTGTTGGACACCTGGGTTGCTTCCAGGTTTGGGCTGTTACAAATTGTGCTGCTATGATCACAGGTGCACACAGATCTTTTCGGATAGGTGTGACTGGTTCTGTGAAAGTAATTTTCTCTTAAGAGAACATTTTTATAGACAGATGAAACAGGCTGGGGTTATAGATTGACATGTCAACATCCATGTCCAGTGGAAAAGCAATTACATAAACCAGACCCCCCACCTTCTGCACCCCATAGTGATCCTGGGTCCATGCTCCCAGAGGGATAAAGAATAGGAAAGATTCCAATGGAGAGGATGGGATAAGGAACACTGGGGTGGGAATTTTGTGGAATTACACCCCCTCTTATCCCATAATCTTGTTGATCAATATTAAATCACTAATAAAAATATGTATTTGCTTTGGAGTGACTGAGTGAAGTGTAACAGGATGTAGGTGAGGAGGGTACGTAAGTCTAAGTAGATCAAAGTAAGGACTGAAAAAGCTGAATAAGGACAAGAGACTGGCATACATTAACAATAACACTTTAGTCACTATCAGGGCATCCCATCAGCTGGGGCCCTATTAGGGAAGTCCTGAGGCTCCCAAACAGATATGATAGGCCTAGACCTTGAATAGATCCCTCTCTCCATTGTTACTGGTCATTTCCATCAGTAACAACACAATAGAACCCTTTGTGAGCCCCCATAGGACCTGGCCCTCAACTTGGATCAACAAAGGTAGAGAATGTTCCATCCTCCAAAGGGAGGCTAGACAACATACTCTATGCCACACTGGAAGAAGATGGGTCCTGATATTGGGGCAGCTTGGAATGTTCCTACTCATGACCACAGAATGTGAGCTCAGATCTACAGGGATCCAGAGGTCACATAGACTCCTAAACTGCACATGGGCCCCAGATCAGATCAAATTGATAGTGGTTACAGTCAACAATATTATACAAGAGGTGCTGGGCAGTGGCGCACCTGGTTAAGCACACACATTATAGTCAATAATATTTATACACCTTCCCCATATTTGGGAAATAATCTCTTCTCTGATCCAGCTTTCTAACCCTTTTTCTAGCCATGAAATCATCTCGCCAGACAATAACTTGGGTCCACCTGCATATTAGATGACAGGCTCAGAAAAAAAAAAAAAAACAACCAAAAACAAACAAACAAAAAGAAAAACTAGTATAGTCATGGGCCCTTTGGAATATAACTAAAATAGGCCTACTAACTATCTACAAAATAGAGACCCCACAAATCTTCTTCTGCAATATTCCAGCCTTTATATTCATGTTTAGTCAACAATTTGTTTGGCTTTATATGTTAACTCTTCTTTCAGGTACCAGGTTCCAGATGCTAGCATGATGCCAACCAGACTTCCCTGGGCATATAAACCCACCAATGTGTCCTGGAGCCCTGCTTCCCCAGAAGCCCGCATCACTAGGGAAAGAGAGACACAGGCTGGGAGTATGGATCCACCTGTCCACGCCCATGTTCAATGGGGAAGCAATTACAGAAGCCAGACCTTCCACCTTCTGCATCCCACAATGACCCTCCATACTCCCAGAGGGCTTCTTCTTCTAGCGTTTGCCCTTCTTCCGTAGCCAGTCAACAGCGTCAGGTTGAGCCTGATGTAAAGTTTCGAGACCTCCTTTGAATCTGGAGAGGTGGCAGTCATTGACTATGTGGGTCATAGTCTGTCTGTAGCCGCAGGGGCAGTTCGGGTCGTCTCTGGCTCCCCAGCGATGGAACATAGCAGCGCACCGGCCATGGCCTGTTCGATAGCGATTGAGGAGGGCCCAATCATAATGTGCTAGGTCAAAGCTGGGTTGACGCTTGCAGGGGTCTGTGATGAGGTGTTTGTTCTTTACCCCAGCTGACTGCCAACTCTGTTTCCAAGAGTCTGGAACAGAGAAGTTCAGTGTAGGCATAGGGGACCAGATTGGTCCCAGAGGGCTAATGAATAGGAAAGCTATCAGGGGAAGGGTTGGGATACAGAGTTCTGGTGGTGGGAATTCGGTGGAGTTATACCCCTCTTATCCTGTGGTTTCTGTTTGTGTTTAATTTTTATAAATAAATATTTTTTTAAAATAGTATTTGCAAAATAAATCCGTACACTTAGGCAAATTTTCACAAGTGAGGATGTGGTGTTGCTGTGTGTCTTCTCTCAACATGTCTCTAAGTCCCCCTTCTAGCCTAACTTTCACTCTCTATCTAAAAAAGAAAAAAGAAAAGAAAAAGATTGCCAGGTTTAGTGGAGTCATGAAGGTACCGAGCCCGAATGATAACACTAGTGGCAGAAAAAAACAAAAAGACTAACAAGTGAATATTTTAATATCTATAAAAAAAATACTGACATATCAGTATTTTGAGACATTCTTTAGAATTAAAGTTCTTACCAAAACTTTTTCTGAGTGCCTGGAACACTTAATAGCTGATAACATCACTGGCTTTTTGTTCTGATACTATGGAGTTTAAAAACAAACTTAGACACACACATAGAGAGAGATAAAAGTTTGGGAGTAAGTGTAAGGTGAACTGTGCACAATACTTGCCTTCAAGCTGAACACCTGTGCAAAGATAAAGGTATACACCTGCCTTCAAGGATCTTTCTTGGGGGGGGGGGCAACAGGTGCAACCAAGAAGATGAAGTGAGAAGAGAATGCCAGGGGATCTTAAGTGGCTGAAGGGGACATATGCTCTCAAAGTATAAGATTCACTGGTAGAGAGCTAGGGGCAGCCTTATCAGCAGGAAGCATTTCTTGGCTAAAGAAAGAGGTGGCCAAAGCCTTAATTCATCTTTGGTGAGCAGAAGCTGCAAAAAATCCTGAGATAAAGGCTACCCAAGAGATGTGACAGCAGAGCAGAATGCATGGGGTCTTGTGAAGATTTGAGTTGTAATTACATTTAGCCACTGTTGAGTTTGTGGACCAAGGGAGGGAAACAGAGTATTTATTTTTTTTTTTAATTTTTATTTATAAAAAGGAAACACTGACAAAACCATAGGATGAGAGGGGCAGAACTCCATAATTCCCACTACCAGAACTCTGTATCCCACCCCCTCCCTAGATTTCTTATTCTTAAAACTTTTTTTTTTTACTTTTTATTTTTTCCCTTTCGTTGCCCTTGTTGTTTATGATCGCTATTGTTGCTATTATTGTTGTTGTTGTTGCTGTCGTTGTTGTTGGATAGGACAGAAAGAAATGAAGAGATTAGGGAAGACAGAGAGGGGGAGTGAAAGATAGACACCTGCAGACCTGTTTCACCGTCTGTGAAGCGACCCCCCTGCAGGTGGGGAGCCTGGGGCTTGAACCGGGATCCTTAAGCTGGTCCTTGCGCTTTGCGCCCTGTGCACTTAAGCTTTCTTATTCTTTATCCCTCTGGAAGAATGGACCCAGGGTCATTATGGGATGCAGAAGGTGGAAGGTCTGGCTTCTGTAATTGCTTCCCCGCTGAACATGGGTGTTGACAGGTGGATCCACACTCCCAGCCTGTCTCTCTCTTTCCCTAGTGGGGAAGGGCTCTGGGGAAGCAGGGCTCCAGGACACATTGGTGGGGTCATCCGGGAGGGAAATGGAGTGTTTATAAATGGGATTCTATTTTCTCAGAAGCAAACAGACTCAAAGAATTGAGAAGGGAAGGAGCCGGCACTATAGGAGATGAACAACACTCTTGGAAATGATTGAGCAGCTGAGGTGGCGAGAAGCTGGTAGATCTGGGGTCTGGCGGTAGCGCACACAGTTAAGCTCACATGGCACTAAACTCAAGGACCCATGCAAAGATCTGGTTTTGAACCCCTGGTCCACACCTGCAGTGGGGATAGGAATGCTTCACGAGTGGTGATGCAAGTCTGCACTTGTCTCTCTCCCCCTCTTTCTCCCCACTTCTCTTTCAATTTCTCTCTGTCCTATCAAATTAAATGAAAAAAATTAAATGGCCACCAGGAGCAGTGGATTCATAGCGCTGACATCAAGCCCCAGTGATAATCCTGGAGGTAAACAAGCAAGCAAACAAACAAACAAAAACTGGCTGGTGGGCTTGAAGTTCATTCTGGATACAAATTCTGGGATGTCCACAGTGTATAATCAATAGCGACTGAGGTGATTGCCCTGCTCGGAGCCACTCAGTGGTGACAGTCTCTATTGACTAATGACAGAGACTTAGCCTTTGGGACAAACCTTGGTCAAGCCCACAAGGTAAAAGTGAGAGACATCTTTATCACAAGAGATCTTGGAATAAGGTAGAGATAATTTCCCTGAGGAATAGCTATTTTAGGAAAGGAGTAAGGTAATTCTTCATTTAAATAACAGATATGGAAAACTGTTATCCTGACTATGTTATCATCATTATTAGTGTTATTATTCTGCAGTGGAATAGCATAATGCCAGAGATGATGATCATAGTGTGGAAGCGCTCGCGCCCCATGAGGAGCTGGCCAGTCTTGCAGTGATGTTATTCCTCGCGCCCACCTTTGCTGCAGTTTTTATGAAATGTTCGTGAAATGACAGGGTGCGATCGAGAGTAACGCCAAGATAGACTGGCTGGGCTCTCACTCAGGAAAGACATGTCTCTGATATCTGATTACTGTAAAAAATGGCGACTAATCCCTAGCACTGCAAAAACGCTATCATCTGTTTTCCATCTACACCATGCCTCGGCCTCGTGTGAGCTTAATGTGCAGCTTGGCGATACGAGAATCCGGCATGAAGCCCAGCCAGTCTATCTTGGCGTTACTCTCGATCGCACTCTGTCATTTCACGAACATCTCATAAAAACTGCAGCAAAGGTGGGCGCGAGGAATCACATCATTGCAAGACTGGCTAGCTCCTCATGGGGCGCGAGCGCTTCCACACTACGATCATCATCTCTGGCATTATGCTATTCCACTGCAGAATACTGTGCCCCAGGATGGTTCCGTAGTCCCCACGTCCACTTGGTCGATTCCAAATTATATTCCTCCATGAGGATAATTTCTGGAACCATCCGTTCCACCCCGGTTCCATGGCTGCCAGTTCTTAGCAACATCACCCCACCAGATATTCGTTGGGATGCGGCATCATCTAAGTTCATTTCCCACGTCTACGCTCGACCGGACCTGCCAATATACGCGGATATCTTCGCCCACCCTGTCCAACACTTGACATCTTGGCACCCAATCTGGTCCCCTATGCCTTCACTGAACTTCTCTGTTCCAGACTCTTGGAAACAGAGTTGGCAGTCAGCTGAGGTCAAGAACAAACACTTCATCACAGACCCCTGCAAGCGTCAACCCGGCTTTGACCTAGCACGTTATGATTGGGCCCTCCTCAATCGCTATCGAACAGGCCATGGCCGGTGTGCCACTATGTTCCACCGCTGGGGAGCCAGAGTCGACCCGAACTGCCCCTGTGGCTCCAGACAGACTATGACCCACATAGTCAACGACTGCCACCTCTCCAGATTCAAAGGAGGTCTCGAAACTTTACATCAGGCTCAACCTGACGCTGTTGACTGGCTACGGAAGAAGGGCAAACGCTAGAAGAAGAAGAATTGTTATTATTATTATATTTCTTGAGTTTTATTTCTTTACTTTATTATTATTACTATCAATTTATTACTATTATTATTGTCAGTTTTACATGTTGACCTCTGGTTATTTGTGATTTTCCTCTTCCACATGATAATGAATGTTTGTTCTGGGGAGGAAAAGTTGGAGAACTAGATGTGGACTGCAGAATGCACCCACTAAGACAAATGGAACATGAGGCTATGCTCCCATCCTGCTGGGATTGGGCCTAAGTGGGTGTTTCCAGGGCAAGACCCAGCAGGACCCTGTGTTTGGTTTATTTCCTTTTTCTCACCCAGAGGAAGGATTCGACTAGAAGGAAAACACAGAGCTACATGATTTATGAGATTCAACAGGCACAGCCAGATAAGAAGGTGCTTTGAAAAGGGTCTTTCAGGAATCATAGGCACAATATCGCTGTGATGGAGAGAAGCTAATAAGATTGCCAAAGCCTTCATTCATCTTCGGTGAAAGAAGCTGCAGCAATCCTGAGGTAAAGGCTATCTGAGAGTTCTGAGAGCAGAGCAGAATGCACAGAGTCTTGTGAGGACTTGAGTTGTTATTACGTTTAGCCACTCTTGGATACATGGACCAAGGAAGGGAGAGGGGATGTTTGTTAATTTATTTATTTTTATTATTGGATAGAGACAGACAGAAATTGAGAGGGGAGATGGAGAGGGGGACAGAGACACCTGCAGTCGCGCTCTACCACTAGTGAAATTTGCTCCCTCAGTTGGGGACCAGTTCTCCCTTCTCAGCCTCATTTGGTTAAGAGCTAGATGAGGGAGAGGGAGAGAAAAATGTCAAAGTTATTATTATTATTTTCATGAGGACTCAGAAGAAGAAAAGAAATTTTTGGCTCTGTAGGCACTTATAGAATTTGTCACCATTCTGTGCTTTCTTAGGTCACTGGGACAGAAAAAATACAAGGAAGCTGGCATCATATGAAGTCAGGAACTGTCCCTTCCCCCAGTTCTTCAGGGCAGAAGGGTAACGTGATCATGGAAAATAACTCACACTTTGTAAATAGCCAGGAAGAAGGATCATTAGTACCTCACACACAGGGAAGACTGGCAAGAGGGAGAGGGAGACAGAGGCACCTGCCTACACACTTGTCTACATAAGACTGGGCTTATCTTTCCCTGAAGCCTGGCTGGTATGTCTGGGGGGAAGGAAATGACCTCTCTAGGTCTCCTCCAATCTGTTCCCTGGCCTAAGGTTGAGGCTGGAAGAGTTCAGTATCCTCCTCCTTTCCTCCCCCCCCCCAAGGTGATTAGAGGATTAGAATTTGCATGCAAAGCAATAGATATTCAAACCCATCCCACCCCCCCACCCCCACCCCGCATGTAACAGAGAAGATAAAAGCTGTTTCCTTTCAAAGCTTCAGGTTAAAGATGGAAGAATTAGCCAATATGTAATTGTATAGCTTGACACTCAGAAAGGACTGCGAGTGGAGAAGGCAATGATATCCAAATATCAATCTGCACTTAGGGGGAAAAAAAGTTAACCCCTGAAAAACTACATCAGTAACCCCAAGGAATGTCATTGTCTAGAGGTAGGGGTGTGTGTGTGTGTGTGTGTGTGTGTGTGTGTGTGTGTGTGTGTAGCACCTCATAGGGTTCATCTGGCAAAGTCTAGAGATATGTATTATTATTTTTAGAATTATTTACATCTTCTTATGAAAGATAAGAAAGAAGTGAAAGGAGAAGAAGGAGGAGGAACAAATACAGGAGGAGGAGGGAGAGGAAGAGAAGAAGGAAAAGGAGGAGGAGGAAGAGAAGGAGAAAGAAAATGAGAGGGAGAGGGTGAAGGATGAGGAGGAGAAGGAATAGGAGAAGGAGAAGGAGAAGGAGAAGGAGAAGGAGAGGAGAAGGAGAAGGAGAAGGAGAAGGAGAAGGAGAAGGAGAAGGAGAGGAGAAGGAGAAGGAGAGGAGAAGGAGGAGGAGGAGGAGGAGAAGGAGGAGAAGGAGAGGAGAAGGAGAAGGAGAAGGAGAAGGAGAAGGAGAAGGAGAAGGAGAAGGAGAAGGAGAAGGAGAAGGAGAAGGAGAAGGAGAAGGAGAAGGAGAAGGAGAGGAGGAGGTGGAGGAGGAGGAGGAGAAGGAGGAGGAGAAGGAGGAGGAGAAGGAGAGGAGGAGGAGGAGGAGAAGGAGGAGGAGGAGGAGGAGGAGGAGGAGGAGGGGAAGGAGATGCTAGAGCCCTGCATTGCTCAGCTCTGGAATACAGTGATCCAGGAGACTGAACCTGAGACATTCAGGACCTCAGAAATGAAAGTTTCTGGTGCCCTCCACAGACATATCTGGTTGCCACAGTCTAGAAGAAGAAGATAGAGGCTGGGTGACACACCTGGTTGGGTGCACATGTTAGAGTGCACAAGAACCCAGATTCAAGCCTCCAGTCTCCACCTGCAGGGAAAGGTTTTTTGAGTGGCGATGTAGTGTTGCAGGTGTCTCTCTTCCTCTCTATCGCCCTTTCCCTCTCAATTTCTGGCCATCTCTATCCAATAAGTAAATAAAGATAAAACAGAAGGAAGAAGGGGGAGGGACAAGGGGAGGATGAGGAGGGCACTACAGACATCTGGTAGGTAGACAGGACCCAGACACAGAGAGCACACAGCAAGGAAAGATTCAGTGTCCCTGCTATCATGCCAAAGTTGAAACACCTGCTTTCAGGGTCTGTATTCCCATGCTTCCCAGTTTATCAAGCCAGATGTTCTGGGGACGCTCATCAAGCATTTCAGGGCAGTGGTTGGGGATATGGTGCAGTGGATAGAGCACTGGACTCTCGGGCATGAGGTCCTGAGTTCAATCCCCGGCAGCACGTACACCAGAGTGAGGACTGGTTCTTTCTCACTCTTTCCTATCTTTCTCATTAATAAATAAATAAAACCTTTAAAAAAAAGAAAAAGAAAGAGTATTCCAGGGCAGCTCTGGACCCCTCCCCATCCTCAAAGTCCAGCCTCCCCCCGACCCCAAGTTTTATTTCCTCTGGTAATTATGAGCAACTGTAGAGCAGAGCAGTAGCCCGTCAGAGAGAAGAGTTCCTGTTCCAAGTTCATTGATTCCCTGAGGAACTGCATGCAGCTGCCTTCTGTCTTTGCGGTCAAGGAGAGAATCGGTTTATGAGGTAGTTAAAAATCTATCTATGTCTTTCTTTGTAAATAAATTGTTTAGTGTTCTCAGATTTCAATCTAAATAGTTACACAAACTTTATCAGGCTCTGCCAGTGTTGTTACAAAAAGGCTCCCCCAATTACCACTCAATCGCCACCTCAGACATGAGACAGGTTGGCGCCACTGGCTGGGCCCCAGGACAGTATTCTGCTCAGAGATAGCCATCAGGGAGATGCTTTCACTGGACGTCTCTTCTTAATACACTCCTGTGTGTCCTGGGAGGGTTGATAAGATGAACTGAAGCTTCATGTTTGTCAGTCTTCTGAGCAGGGTTGAGCTAACACAGCTCTGGCTTTGTGTGGCAGCTACCCACGAAGCCACAGACTCCATGTTCCTGGGTGTCCCCAGTCAAGGCAGGCCATGCGGGCGCCCCCAGGGAGAGTCATACTAGCATGTGGTCAGCCAGACACACTGAACTCCATAAAGCCCTTGAGAAAAACAAAGAATTGTTTGTTGGTTCTTCCAACCGCCTTAGTATTTGTCAGGGGGCAAGCACAACCACCACCACCATGCCTCAATTTGTGCCGGAAGCACTGGGTCCCACAGTGCCCGTATTTCTCCATCCTTTATTTTATTAATTTATTTCCTACTGTCCCCTCAACAAAGGAGCTTACACAGGGATATATATATATATATATATATATATATATATATATATATATATATATATATATTTCACATTATCTTTTCCTCCTTGAAATTCTGATATGACAGATTCACTGAGTATCTGGTTACGCACTTTGGAAGACCACAAACCATGATAATAGCTTGGGTTTCTTTGCTCCCTGAGAACCAATTTTCTCTCCTCTTGAGGAAAAATGAGAAAGCAGAAGCTAGCCTGAATCTGCAAATCTGATCCTCAGTGTTTAGCAGTCACTGTGAGCGCAACATTTAAAAGCTTGCATATTTTCACTTTTTAAAAGGGATTTTCATGCTTTAAGTTCTTTTTTTGTTTTAAGAATTGAGGGGAAATCAATTACTTAATATTTACATTTATCTAATCTATTCTATTTTAAAAATATTTTTATTTATTTATTTTTGGATAGAGACAGAGAGAAATTGAGAGGGGAGGAGGGGGAGAGAGAGAGAGAGAAAGAGAGATACCTGCAGCCCTGCTTCACCACTAAGAAACTTTCTTCCTGCAGGTGGGGACCAGGAGTTTGAACCTGGGTCTTTGCACACTGTGATGTGTGTGCTTAACCAGGTATGCTACCACTTGTCCTCCTTACCTATTCTACGAATTATCAAACTGATGTCTATAATACATATATTTTTAAATTGCTGCATTTACATATATTGGGGTCCCCTGTTCATATGACCATATACATTTTTTTGTGACTTGCTTTTGCTAGATACCTTGCATTCCATTGAAAGTTCATCAATTTTTGAATTAATAAACTTGGTTTATGGGCTGATTCCAATGTGTGAATATTAGAAATGATGCAGAAAACAGACACAACTAGTGTCCATTATTTCTTTGTGTTTTATTTTAATGCTTCTTTATCTATTCATGAGAGAGAAAGATCAGAGCAGCTCTCTGTTATATGTGCTGCTGGCATCAAACTAAAGACCTCACACATACAAGTCTCGTTCTACCCACTGAGTTATCTCCCTGCCTTTGTTATCTTGGGCAGATGTATTAATATTTCAAGATGTTATAACTTTTTATGCCATTTTCCAAAACATGGAGTGCACAGATAGACCCCCAGTTATCAAGTGGGGGCAAAAAAATCTCTCTGTAGATTAAATAAAGAAATCACAGGTGATTTTGTTCATGGCAGGCTTTATTTCACTCAAAGCAATGTATTCCTAAAAGCTGCTCTAGGTGCTTGTACTTAACTAACCATTCTTCCCATCAAACAGAGAGACTCCCCATAGCAGCTCCCTCTTTCCCAATGGCCTCTTTAAGTTTAATATGAACTCTGCCTCAGTGGGTATACCAGACAGCCCATAGTGAATGCTATAGTCACTACCACAGGAACCCCACACAATCCTGTTCCCCTGTGTTGAGGTTGATTCAGTGAATTACTAGCAGTTCTTTCTCCCAGAGTCTTTTCTCCCTATGCTGTTGGCACATATCCTAGCTCTAACTCCCCCTCCCACACATCTGTTCATTGGTCACTGGAAAACAACCCTTGCTTTCTCAGATCCCTGCTTTGTCTGTCATCTTTTTCAGGTTAAGAGCTCTTAAAAGATTTGTTCTAAGAAGAGTCTTGCTGAAGCCAAACACCCAGGAAAATCATATTGCAGCAAATTTGCTTGAGAACGAATTTAGAAAAAAAAAATGGGCATGCTTTGTTATGGCTCTGTGTCTGTTATATTTCTAGTTGTGCATCAAGTTTCATTCAGATATGAAAACCAGCAATGCCACAGGGAGATGAATGTCTACTGATCAGACAGAAGTCACTCTAGGTGAAGGTCAGATAGGATATGTTTCTCTGCCACTGTGTTTATCATAGGTCAACATTAAATATATGTAGCTCTCCATTAAAGTCTTCCTGGAGGACTGGTGAAATAGCTCACTTGTGAAGGAAGTTCACCTCACAACAGAAGCTTTGGTGCTGTGGTCTCTCTTTCACACATAATCTCTCTCTCTCTTTTTCTCTCTAGATCTCTATCTCAAAATAAATAAAATCTGCCCAGAGGAACCAGGGAGGTGTCTTAGCAGATAAGGCATAGGGTTTGAAATCTTGGGCCCACAAAACAACTTTCTTCTTAGTGCTACATATGATCAACAAGATACTCTGGCCTTATTCTCTCTGTCTGTCTATCTATTTTTCATTAAATGAATGAATACATCTTAAAACTGCCTAGGTATTGCTAGAGGTTATGATAGCAGTTGGTAATGCAAGTTTGAGCTGTTATTATTATTATTATTTAGAGACATAAACCAAAAAGAAGGGGGGATTAAAGAGGAAAAAAGGAGAAACACCTGTAGCACTACTTCACTGCTTATGAAGCTGCCCCCTCCACCCCTGCCTACAGGTGGGGGTCGGGGCCTTGAACCTGTGCTTTGAGCATAGTGCCACACACCCAGTCAGCTTTGCCCCACCCCAGCCCCCTCAATCTGGAGTTCTAATCCTTTTGGATATCATTGCTTACAAGATAATCTGTTTCGCTAACCTCAATCACACACTCTGGTAAATCACAGTGCTTCAGTTCATACATTTGTCACAGAGAAAGGAAGGAACTTCTTCAGAGAGCTTGGCCACTGACATCAAAACTGACAGAAGCCTTCACAGTGTTTGGATCCAAGTATGCTCTTCTCAGTTTTGGGTACCCAGAGAACATCTCCCGGACTCTTACCCAGAGGAGTCAGAAGTGTCACAAAAGTAGGGAAGCAACTGTTGCTTGGAAATTGAGTCAGATAGATTATTGGCATGGGTGAACACTTATGATTATATATTGATTATGCAGGCTAGCCTGGCATCTCTCCAGAAGGTCATCAGTGAAAAGGAGTCCATCTAGGGGGCCATTTTGATCTTTTTTTGATAATCTCTTTTATTAAAGCTGTAAAATGTATACTTGAAGAAAAATATTAAAGTGACATGGATTTGGGACCTGGTGGTGGTACACCTAGCCGAGGGCACACATTACCATGCACAAGGACCTGAGTTCAAGCCCTCATTCACCACCTGCACCAGAGGAAGCTCCACTAGTGGTGAAGCAGTGTCACTAATATCTGTCTTTCTCTCTCCCTCTCTATCTTTCCTTCCCTCTCAATTTCTAGGTCTTATCAAAATTAGAAGACAAAAAATAGACAAAAAAATAAAAGGACCACGGATTTTGCCTTTTCTAGGACACTGGAGTTACCTGTCATATAAAGATTCAATGAGCCTAGGGGCAAGGCAGTGATACACCTGCACGTTACAGTGTTCACAGACTCAGGTTCAAGCCCCCAATACCCACCTTCAGGGGGAAAGCTTCATGAGTCAGGAAGCAGGGATGCAGGTGTCTTCTCTGTCTCTTTCCCTCTCTAGCCCCCTTCCCTCTCAATTTCCCTCTATCTATATCCAATAATAAATAAATAAAGGTGATAAAGAAATATCTACTGAGCATCAGCTAACATCTGAAGCTTCTGTGGAAGAACTGTGTATGTACCAGGTGTGGATGACTTGAAGATCTGTGAGATACAGCTCTGACCTCAGAAGATGTTGCAGCAAAGAAGTTGACACCAGCACATAAATGCGTAATGAATAATCAATATGTAATTAAGCCTTAGGAAATGAGATGGAGGGACAAGGGTTACATACTTGCTGTGTGTAATTAGATGGGAGGAAGAATTGTTGCAGAAAGCAAAATGAGTTCACCTCATATTAACATTCAAAAGGAAACCTAGACAGGGACCAAGGAAGTGATGTGGCAACTAGCATGCCCAAGGCCCTGGGTTCAAGACCCCTTAGCACATGCAGCTAAGAAGCAGTCACCTCTCTCTCTCTCTCTTCATGCAGCTAAGAAGCAGTCACCTCTCTCTCTCTCTCTTCACCTCTCTCTCTCTCTTCATGCAGCTAAGAAGCAGTCACCTCTCTCTCTCTCTCTTCACCTCTCTCTCTCACTCTCTCTTCACCTCTCTCTCTCTCATGAAATTTTATAAAATAAAATATTAATGAGTGCTGGGGTTGGGCAGTGGTGAACTTAGTAAAGATCACATGTTACTATGTTCAAAGACATGGTTTCAAGTTCCCAAGCCTCACCTGAAGAGAAGGAGATTCACAGTTGGTGAGGCAGTGCTGCAGGTGTCTCTACCCTCCCTTTGTTTCATTCATTCATTCTTTGTTTCTTTCTCTCCTCCTTCTCCCTTTTCTCATGCTAATAAAAAGATATTTATGTGTAGATGACATACAAGCTCACTTCAAGATCATTTTTTTCTCCCTGCTTTTCCATAAATCTCTGTTCTCACTCACTTGACAGAGGATTTCAGCTAACAGAACCAGAAATCAGGCAATGGAATTCTTAATGGAGCTAAAATTCAACGTGTTCTATTCAGAAGATCAACGTTCTTAGTATATAAAGTCAAGGGTTACAAAGAGATCATTGACTCACTCCAGGTAAGTGGGCTGGAAATTATAGGAAATTATTACTTAGATATTAATATAATCCTGTTCTCAGTGAATAAGGGCCTTTTAGAGAGAAAGAGAGAAAAAATGACATATGGCTTCTAAGGATTTCTCAATTAAAAAATTATTTATTTATTATTTAACAGAGACAGAGACAAGTTGAGAGGAGGAGAGAGGGAGAGAGAGACAGAGAGATACCTGCAACCCTCATTCCCCATTTATGAAGCTTTGCCCCTACAGATGGGACCAGGAGCTTGAACCTGAGCCCTTGCACACTGTAGTGTGTGCACTTAACCAGGTGCACTGCCACCTGGCCCATCTCCAATCTTTTTATTTTTACCACTTGAATAAAAGTCTAGGGTCAGTGAAATATATATATATATATATAGTGTGTTTCTTTGCCATGTATGTGACCCTAGTTTGAGCTTAGTTCCGATGGAATTGAAGGGAGGGCTGTGGTCTGATTCATTATCCTCTCTCTCTCTCTCTGCCTTTTTGTTTCTATCTAAAAGAAAAAAAAAAGCAAAAGAAAACTCTACACCAAGGATCAGTCCTTAGCAGATGAGCCTTTTCTTACAAATGTAAGTATTTTTCATAGCCAGTCTTAGAGCCTGAATCTTATCTCCCCAAATTTTCATGTTGAGGTCCCAAGCCTAGTAATTGCTTTTGGAAATGAATCCTGAGAGAGGTTTAGTTATAAGGAGATCATGGTGGGAAGGGGGCTCTAGTTCCATCATGACTAGTCTCCACACAGGAGCTGAGGTCACAGTCAGAACACCTGGAGGCACAAGAAGACAGCTGTGTAGACACCAAGAATAGATCATTCCAGAGACACCATCTGACAATACCACAAACACAAAATCAAGAAACTGAGTTTCTGTTCTTTAAGGTCCCTAGTTTGCTATTTTGTTAGAACAGCATTAGCAAACAGACACAGTTGTATGTCATGGAAAATCTTAAATGCATAGACTCAAAATTTCTCTCTTCTTTCCTTCCATCCAACCATCCTTCCTTCTTTTCTTCCTTCCTTCCTTCCTTCTTTCCTGTCTTTCTATTTTTCCTTTCTTGTTCACTTTCTTTTTCTTTCCTTCTTTCTTGCTAGCTTTCTTTATTTTTCCTTTTTTTCTTTCTCTTTTCACCTCTTTCTGTCTTTTCTTTATCTCTTTCTTCTTCCTTTCTTCCTGCAGAGCTAGAGCTTTATGCAGGAGTTGGCTTCTCTCAGGTCTCTTTTATATTCAGAGAAATGTAGATAGATAGATAGATAGATAGATAGATAGATAGATAGATAGATAGTAGAGATAATCTCTCTCTCTCTCTCTCTCTCTCTCTCTCTCTGTGTGTGTGTGTGTGTGTGTGTGTGTGTGTGTGTGTGTGTGTATCCAGGGTTCCAGAGCTTCAGCCAGTGTCACAGAACCATCCATATGCTGTTGGAGCTTGAGCCTGGCTCACACTCATGACAAGACATGTTCACCACTCAGTGAGCTCTCCCACTCTAGCCTCCAGATGACCCTGTCTTCTAGAGTTCTTCTCTGCACAGTAGTACTTACTGGTAGGATGAGAATAAGCAGCCAGATGGGGAGAAAAGGGGGGGAGGGAGGAGTTATGTGTGTCTGTCTTGGAGTCTGAAGCAGGGCTGTGCAAGCTCTCATCTGTGAAGGGACGACGCCAACTCTGCAGCTCTGGTTCGGGTTGAGTGCCTCCTGTCAGAATGTGAAGGCTGAGGCTCCTGGAGGCCCCAAGAGCAGGGCAGGACTGAGCAGTCACTGCCTTCTCCCAGTTGGGCTCATTTGTGAGAGCATCTCTAGGAACCAGTCATGGGGAAAGGGGAGATGCCAGGTGGCATCACCAATAGGCTGCCCCCAGGCCTGTCAGCTTCACAATCCTGCCAGCAGAGAGTCTGTGAGAGGAACTGAGCATGGAAGTGACCCAACACCCAGCCCCCAGCCCCTGCCCCAGCTGTGTTTCTTTGGATGGCAGTGCCAGGCTCTCCACTGGGTGTTCAGTTAAAATGGGTCTCTGGTGGTCCAGGGCTCCCAGCAAAGGCCAGACCACAACAATCAACAGGCTGGTTATTTACCATAACCATATACAAAACCACAAGCATCCAAGTTCCCCTTCAAAAGCATCCAAGAGAGACACACTGGATATCTCTTTATTAAAGCCTGTCAGGGGTCCACTACTCAACAAACAGACTTGGGATCCTCAAGGAGCCAGGCTGCTAGAGCAAAGAAGGAACAAGGACCCATGCTTAGGACAACACCAAGAGACAGCAGCACACCAAGAACCAGAGGGGAAACACTGCCTTTTCTGTTAAACTTCTTATTTCCTCTTCTGAGGAAAATGTTGATTTACAGAATCATTGTTGGAACCAGAAAAAGAGAGCAGGTTCCTCTCCCAGACTTTTTCTCCCTTTCAATTTCACTTTCACTTTGAATTGATCTTGCTTGGCACTTTAAGGTTGTCACTGACAATGATGGGATGACTCTGAAATATTGTCAGTCATAAAGAAAGCATTCACCACATATGACTTGCCAGGTCCTCTTCACATTCAACACACTAGGGAAAGATAGAAACAGACTGGAGGGTGTGGACCCTACTGCAAACACCCATGTCTAGCTGAGAAGCAATTACAGAAGCCAGAACTCTGGCCTTCTGCACCCCAAAAAGAATTTTGGTTCATCCTCCCAGAGGGAAGAAAATGATAGGAAAAGATGACCAGAGGGTGCTGAACTTCAATTTCATCAGGATCCTGAGAGAGAAGGAAAAAGGAAGGGCATTTGAAAGTAGTAACAGATATAGGTGTGACTTACAAAGGAAGAGGAGGGGGGCTGGGTGGTGGTGCGCTCTGTTAAGTGCACTTATCACTATGCTTAAGGATTCAGGTTTGAGCTCTCATTCCCTACCTGCAGGGAGTACACTTCATGAGCTGTGAAGCAGGTCTGCAGCTGCCTGTCTTCCTCTCTCCTTCTTTATCTCCCCTTCCCTTTCAATTTCTCTCTGACTTGATAAATAAAAAATAAGGTAGAATGAAAGCAAGATGGAGAAAAAATGGCCAGCAGGAACCAGGGATTTGGAGTGCCAGCACCAAGCCCCAGTGATATTCCTGGTGGCAATAAAGAAATTAGGGAGAAGGAGGAGGGGGAAGAGGAAGAAGAGGAAAAAGAGAAGACAAGAGGGGGAAAGGGCAAAAATATAGATAGGATGATAGACAGTTGATAGATTGGTATAGAAACAATGGTCAACTTTTATCTGTGACCTTGGTAGCACTAATGAGGTTTCCAATAGAAGGAATGGGGACACAGAACTCTGGTGGTGGAGATGCTGTGGAATTGTACAGTTATTTTGTAAATCAATATTAAATCACTAATAAACACACCCACAGAGAGAGAGAGAGAGAGAGAGAACATCCCAGTAGCCTATTGTCATTAGCCTCAGTTAAGCAAGAAAAAAATGTAGAAGTTTCACATGCTTCCTTCAGAACTTTTGCCAAGATCTTTCTTCTTGGCTGTTCTGATATATTTTCATTGTGCCTTGCTCCTTTTTGTTTTCCAGACATTTATATGTTCTGTCATGATAATGACATTTGGGTTCAAATGCCCATTGGCTAGGAAAACAGTCGCAGACATAAAATTTCAGACATTCAAACACACACACACACACACACACACACACACACACACACTTTTTAAAAAACATTTATTTATTCCCCTTTGTTGTTTTATTGTTTTAGTTATTATTGTTATTGTCATTGATGTCATTGTTGTTTAGGACAGAGAGAAAGGGAGAGAGGAGGGGAAGACAGAGAGGGGGAGAGAAAGACAGACACCTGCAGACCTGCTTCACCAGTTGTGAAGTGACCCCCTGCAGATGGGGAGCCGGGGGCTCGAACCAGGGTCCTCATGCCGGTCCTTGTACTTCGTGCCACCTGCACTTAACCTGCTGCGTTTAACCTGCTGCGCTACCTTCCGACTCCCAAAACACTGTTCTTTTTTTTTTTTTTTTTCCTTTTTCTACAAGATAACTCAGAAAAAGGATTTGGTCATAAAAGTGATGGAGCACAGGAGGTGACTGGTAGAACTAACTGCAAGTTCTTGCCTCTAGTCTAATGATCTCTGTGTGTTGAAATGTGAGCAGCGGGTGACCAGCTTGTCCAGGTTTTCCTGGAATTTTCTGGGATTTAGCAGTGAAAACTGCAGTTCTCCAGAATCACCTGTGTGTCTCATGGTCATCACCCTGTTGTGACAGAGTCAGGCTTAGTCACAAACACATCATTTTTTAATTTGCAGTATCAATGGTTTATAGTAAACAGTTGTTGGTACACATGTACACATTCTCAGTTTTCTGCAAAACACTCTCACCCAACTCCAGCCTATATCCTTCTCCACCATCATGCACCAGGATCTGAGAGCCATCCCTGCAGCCCATTTGGCTGACTACTTTTGTTCAATATACCAACTCCAGTCCAAGTTCTGCTTAGTGTTTCTCCTCCTGTTATTATTTCTCAACTTCTGTCAATGAATGAGATCATCCTACATTCATCCTTCTCTTTCTGGCTTTTCTCACTTAACATGATTCCTTCACATGCCACCCAAGATGAGGTGAAGAAGGTTAAACCAGCATTTTTTAATAGCTGAGTAGTATTCCATTGTGTCTGTATACCACAACTTTCTCAGCCACTCCTCTGTCATTGGATACCTAGGTTGCCTCCAGGTTTTGACTATTACAAATTGTGCTGCTATGAACATAAGTAGGTATACACAGATATTTTTTGGATGGGTATTTTTGGTTTCTTAGAATCTATCCCCATTCAGAAATGGGGAGAGGATAGCAACAGCGTATTCAACAAAGAAGACATCGAAGAGGCCAACAGACATATAAAATATGTTCCAAGTTATTTATTGTCATAGCAACGCAAATAAAGGTAGCAATGAGGAGAACATGGTTTTAAGACAGCAAGTGTGAGACACAAGAATGCATCCACCATGAGCCAGTGGCATGTCCTTGATGGAGTCACTCCCAGCTGGCAAGGGAGAAGACAGCCAGTACCAAGGATGATGTATTCTTATTCTATTACCATCCTCATAGCACCTGGTCTTGGTTTGGAGTGACTAGGAATGTCCTGTTCAGCTATTAATAAAGGTCTTTGTTGCGTGTGACTCTCCGTGGCTTTCTGGAGAGTTCAGTCTCCTGAGTAGGGCCTCCCTCTGATGCACAGGCAAGGTAAAACTGGTCACAGGGCTGAGAGGAGAGGGGATTCTGATCTTCCATCCGCTCTTCCTGCTCTGCTCTAGCTGAGTTCATCTCTCCTTTCTCATTGCTTTGGCCATCATTGATCTCTCTTCTTTGGAATACTCACCCCATTTCGATAAAATAAGAAGCAACAAATCTAATCTTTTATTTCTTTATATTTAAAATTATTTATATTATTAATAGTTTATTATAAGATTTTAAGATGACAATTGACAGCTCCACACCACACCCACCACCAAAGTTCTGTTTCCTCACCTTCCTACTTCCCAAAGAGAACCAACAGAGTTCTCACAAATCTTAGAAACAGTTAGCTTGGTTCTGTTTCCTTTGGATTTTGTTTTTTGGAAAATTAATGTATACCAGTTCTCTAGATTCCACTTATGAGTGAAACCATCTGGTAGTTGTCTTTCCTCTCCTTACTTATTTCATTAAGCATCATCTCTTCTACTTCCATCCATTTTGTTCCAAAGGACACTCTATCATCTTTTTTGATTGCAGAGTAATAGTCCATGGAGTATATACCCCATAAGTTATTTAGCCAGTCATCTGATAATGGACATTTAGGCTCCTTCCACTCTTTGAGAATTGTGAAATGCAGCTCTGTGTATGTCCCTTCTAATTAGTGTGTGAGTGCCCACTGTTGAAGTGCCTAAAAGTGGTGTTGCTGGGTAATAAGGTAGTTCCATTCCTACTTGTTTATGGACTCTCCATAGTCTTCCAATGGGGCTATGACAGTTTACATTCCCACCAGCAGTGAAGCAGAGTTCCCTTTTCTCCACAACCTTGTCAACACCTGTCATTTCCTGGTTTATAGATGAAAGCCATTCTTTCAAGTGTAAGATGGTATCTCAATTTATTTTTAATTTGCATTTCTCTAATGGCAAATGAAGTGGAGAATTTTTTTAATGTGTCTGTGGGCCATGATGGGGTTTACAGTCAACAATATTTATACACCTTTCCCGTGTTTGGGAGCTACTCTCTTTCTTGATCCAGCTTTCTGGTCACTTTTCCATCTATAACATCATCTCCCCAGACAATAACTTGGATCCATCTGCATATCAAATTTCAGGCTCAGGGGAAAAAAAAACTAGTATAGCCAGAGGTCCTTTGGAATACAACTAAAATAAGCCTACTAGCAATCTATAAAATGGAGACCCCCCCCCCAAACTCTTCATCTGCACTATTCCAGCCTTTAGGTTCATGATTAGTCAACAACTTGTTTGGCTTTATATGTTAACTCTCTTTTCAGCCATTTGGTTCCAGATGCTAGCATGATCCCTGGACAGACAACCCCACCAATGTGTCCTGGAGCTCTGATTCCCCAGAGCTCTTCCCCACTATGGAAAGAGAGAGGCAGGCCTGGAGTATGGACCCACCTGTCAACGCCCATGTTCAGTGGGGAAGCAGTTACAGAAGCCAGACCTTCCACCTTCTGTATACCACAATGACCTTGGGCCCATACTCCCAGAGGGTTAAAGAATAGGAAAGCTATCAAGGGAGGGGATGGGATATGGAGTTCTGGTAGTGGGAATTGTGTGGAGTTGTACCCCTCTTATCCTATGTTTTTTGTCAGTGTTTCCTTTTTATAAATAAAAAAGCAAGGATGATACTAGACATATAAGCAGAATATGGAGATCTATGATCCATTGACTTAAGCCATTACAAATGATTTTCTGGCAGTGGCCTAGCAAGGTAGTTCACCTGAGAAGCACTTGTTTTGAAACGCACGTGACCTAGGCTGGAGCTTCTAGCATAGAAGAAGAGAGTTCTATAGAAAGGTGCTATGGTGTCTCCATTTCCTTCTGAGAAAGTCAGTGATAGATATCTGATTACTGAGGGAAAAAAAAAAAAAAAACAATGATGTAACATACAACACACTTTCTCCCCAGTAGAAGTTGAGGGATTTCAGTTTGGTGTTATGATTGACAATGAATATCTTATGAGTAGAAGAAGAAAGTTTCTTTTTTTTCAGGAAATGCTAAAAAGCTTAGGGAAAAACCAAGCCGGAAACAATTTTGCAGAAAAATCTAGAGAATTCTTATTGCTTTTGAAAAAGAAATAAAACACTCAGTGTATTCATTATTATTCAGAAATACATCTATTCCATTCTAATGCCATCCAATTAGATTTCCTTCTTGACAGGAGTTGGTTTCATCTAATAAATTCATTAAATCCTGTCAACACTTGGAAGACAAGACTTGCAAGATCCTGCTCAGTGCTCCCATTACACATCAGCGATGCTCAGGCAGAAAAGAGAACAACAAGGAAAATGCAAAGCCCCAAATCCCCCCTCCTAAGATAGAGAAATAAGTGTTTGAAGAGTCAGGAAGATGAGTATTTTCTCTCTTTTTGTGTGGATCATCTCACACCCTTGGGGCCTCATTTTCAAACTGGTGAAAAATGAAAGGATGAAAGAGTCCACAACTGTGAGGTATAATTAGCCTGACTGTACAGCAATAAGACATTAAAGGTCAATAATCATTGTTCGGTGGAGCGTCTCTTGGTAGATGTCAAAGCTTGAAGGCTATGTCCAAACCCCCCCATGGTCAGTCAGAATATTTTCAGGCTCTGGGTGTGGTGAGGAGTAGGCATCAGGACTGGAGGTCTTCTGCTAGTGCATGGAAATACTTTATGGAAAACACATCTCGACTTTTATTCAGCACTGAGGAATGAACCTAGATTCTTACACAGACAAGATGCCACCTTTAAGTGCTTATCACTGGAGCTTGGCTTTGACACCATGAATCTACCACTCCCAGTAGCTTTGCTTTCTTTTTTCTTTTCTTTCCACTTTACTTGACAAGACAGAGAAATTGAAAGAAGATGGAAGATACAGAGGGAGAGAAAGGGACTGGATGGTGGCGTACCTGGTTGAGTGCATATGGTACAATGCACAAGGACTCAGGTTCAAGACCCCTGCCCCCAACTGAAGGGGGAAAGCTTTGCGAGTGGTGAAGCAGAGTTGCAGGTGTCTGTCTCTCTCTCCCTCTATGTCATCCCCTCCCCTCTCAATTTTTGGTTGTCTCTATCCAATAAAGAAAGACAATAATGAAAAAAAAAACATTTGAAGAGAGAGGGAGAGACAAAAGAGAGACATCTGCAGACCTGCTTCACCACATATGAAGTGTTCCCCGTGCAGGGGAAGCAGGGGCTCAAACTTGGGTCCTAGTGCATGGTATGCCACTGCCCAGCTCCCCCCTTTTTTTCATTGTTTATTTCTTTTTTAATTATTTTATTTTATTTTTTAATTTCTTATTAAGTTTATTTATTTGATAGAGACAGCCAGATATAAAGAGGGAAGGGAGAGATATAGAGGGAGAGAGACAGAGAGACATCTGCAACCATTCGTGAAGCTTCCCCCCTGAAAGTGGAGACTAGGGGCTTGAACCCAGGTCCTTGTGCATTGTAACATGTGAGCTCAACCAGGTGCACCACCACCTAGCCCCCATTGTTTATTTCTTTTTTTAAGTATATTTTTATATATTTCCTTTGTTGCCCTTGTTGTTTTATTGTTGTAGTTATTATTGTTATTGATGTTGTTGTTGTTGGATAGGAGAGAGGAGGGGAAGACAGAGAGGGGGAGAGAAAGACAGACACCTGCAGACCTGCTTCACTGCTTGTGAAGCGACTCCCCTGAAGGCGGGGAGTCGGAGGCTAGAACCAGGATCTTTAAGCTGGTCCTTGCACTTTGTGCCATGTGCGCTTAACCCACTGTGCTACTGCCCGACTCCCCATTGTTTATTTCTTAAAGAGAAAAAGGAATAGAAAAAAAGAATAGGGGGAGTCAGGTAGTAGTGCAGCAGGTTAAGTGCATGTGACACAAAGCGCAAGGATTGGCAGAAGGATCCCGGTTTGAAGCCCAGCTCCCTGCAGGGGAGTCGCTTCACAGGTGGTGAAGCAGGTCTGCAGGTGTCTGTCTTTCTCTCCCCCTCTCTGTCTTCCCATCCTGTCTCCATTTCTCTCTGTCCTATCCAACAATGATGACATCAATAATAATAACTACAACAATAAAACAACAAGGGCAACAAAAGAAAATAAATAATAATACAGAATAGGAATAGATTGCCCTTGATATTGGCTCTCTGGTCCTTGCCAATTGCGAATAACTCCATTGAAATCATGCCACTGGATCATGGTTGATGCCTTTTTAAAATTTTTTTTTTTAGTTTTTTTTTTAATATTTATTTTATTTATTTATTCCCTTTTGTTGCCCTTGTTGTTTTATTGTTGTAGTTATTATTATTATTGTTGTTGTTGTTGGATAGGACAGAGAGAAATGGAGAGAGGAGGGGAAGACAGAGAGGAGGAGAGAAAGATAGACACCTGCAGACCTGCTTCACCGCCTGTGAAGCGACTCCCCTGCAGGTGGGGAGCCGGGGTTCGAACCGGGATCCTTATGCCGGTCCTTGTGCTTTGCGCCACCTGCGCTTAACCCGCTGCGCTACAGCCCGACTCCCCTTTTTAAAATTTCTTTACTGGAGGGATTAATGGTTTACAGTCGACAGTAAAATACAATAGTGTGTAACATTTCTAGTTTTCCACACAACAATTCAACTCCCACTAGGTCCTCCTCTGGCATCATGTTCCAGGACCTGAACCTCCCCCCAGGCCACAAAGTCTTTTACTTTGGTGCAGTACACCAACTCCAGTCCGAGTTCTGCTTTGTGTCTCCCCTTCTGATCTTATTTCTCAGCTTCTGTCCATGAGTGAGACCATCCCATCTTCATCCTTCTCTTTCTGGCTCATCTCGCTTATCATGATTCCTTCAAGCTCCATCCAAGATGAGGTGAAAAAGGCAAATTCATTATTTTTAATAGCTGGGTAGTATTCCATTGTGTATACAGACCACAACTTGCTCAGCCACTCATCTGTTGTTAGACACCTGGGTTGCTTCCAGGTCTTGACTATTACACATTGTGCTGCTGTGAACATAGATATACCCAGACCTTTTTCGATGGGTGTGGGTTGATGCCTTTTAAAATATTTCTTCTTAAAGAAAGAAAGGATACCACAGCACTGCTTCACCATCCATGAACTTGTCCACAGTACCTGCACCCACATGGTGGCAGGGCTTGAGCCTAGGATCTGGGTCATGGATGATATCTGACTCACTAAGTGAGCTATCTCCCAACTGCTGAAAATGCATTTCTTTGTGTTTTCAGTGAAGGAATTTCTTTTGATTGAACTGAGATATTCACTGCAGTCTTTTATATTATAAGTGAATTAAGGATAGGATTTAAAAAATATATTTGCATTCACTCTTTGTATAGAGACAGCAAGAAACTGAAAGGGAAAGAGGAGGTAGAGTGGGAGAGGGAGAGAGAAAGAGACCTGTATCATTACTTTTCTGTTTGGAAGCTTCTCCTCTTGCAAGCAGGGATTGGGCACTTGAATCTAGGTCCTGGAGGTTCTAAGTCCTTGTCTGGCCCCCAAAGACAGGAATTTTGAACTGAAGACTTTGAGCTCAGTAAGCTTGTTTTTGCCCTTCCTCCATGAGTTCTCTCCTCTCTCTCTCTCTCTCTCTCTCTCTCTCTCTCTCTCTCTCTCCCCCAGGGTTATCACTGGGGCATAGTGTAGACACTACAAATCCAGTGCTCTTGTCAACCATTTTTTTCCTATTTTATTGCATAGAACAGAGAGAAGTTGAGAGAGGAGGAGAGAGAGAGAAAGAGAGAGACACCTGCAGACCTGCATCACGGCTTCTACATTGCCCATCCCCGCTTGTGGGTAGGGAGCAGGGGCTGGAATGCAGGTGCTCTAACTTGGATCTTTGGATCTTTGTGCTTCTTACTATGTGTGCTTAACTGGGTGTGCCACTGCCACCCCCCACACCCCTACATCCATGAATTTTCTGTAATCCTTGGCTCCATCCTGTGATGTTATTTCTTTCCATTTTTTTTTTTAATTTTAAGATACTTAATGAAGGAAATGTTGACTTGTAGCACTGTTGTTATCATAGGAGTACAGTTGTGTTCGAGGCAACTTAAGGAACAAGGAACCCAACCTGTCACACAGGGATGGTCCAGAAAGGTTCCAGAAAGCATTCTAGGATCTTAGTCAATCTGGCCATGCTAGTCAAGCAAACAGCCCACATCAACCTTCAGCACATGACTACCATCACCACATAGCATGGAAGAGGGGCCATACACCATGATGCCCTGAAGTTTCCCCAGGATCTCACCTTTCCTTCTGGTTGGATGTCACAGAATGTGGATGTATACAACAGAGCACAATTGTTTAAAGTTAAGCTTCAGAGATGGGGCGGGGACCAAGGTTGGATAAATCAGTGTGCCTTAACAGATACCTCATCTGTTTATGACCACCTTGACTCTGGAACCTCTGTAAAACTAGGGGTCTGAAAAATTCATGTCTCTTACTCTCAAAGGCCTGCTTGTGTCTCTCTGTGCATCTCTTTTCTTCCTATTTTTGCACTTGCTTCAATAAATGCTCCATTTTCTGTCTGACTAGAACCTCACGTCTTCTCTCCCCCATCCACGGGGAATGCTCTCAAAGAAAAGCAGGTGCATTTCTTTGTTTGGACTTGTCTACCTGTTTGCTATTTCACTTCACTCAATAGACACACAACCATGGGCCACCAGTGGTGTAACCAAGAGGGCAGGGAGTTACAATTAAAAAAAAATCACTTCTCAATTATTTATGTGCCATGTTCGATGCAAGATCTATTTCGGTAATTGCTCCCTTACACACTGATACTTACACTGGTTTATGCTTTTTCATTTTAAATCTAAAAAAGACATTGACATCCAACTATTGCCTGAGACTGACTCAGAATGGTACCTTCTCTAAGGAATAGTGCCTGTCCAGTGGTATCTTTCTCTCTTTGAAAGAGCCACTCAGGAATTCAGATTGGGAATGGGAGATAATATAAAGGTTCAGCAAAACAACTTTCATGCCTGAGGCTGCAAAGTCCTGGTTTCAATCCCCAGCACCACCATAAGTCAGAAATGAACTGAATATATATATATATATATATATGTATATATATACATATATATATGTATATATAAATTATATTTTAAAACAAAATGTAATTAAGAAAATAGTGCAGATTGACATAATATTCCATGTAGTCCCAGAACCAATAGTCTTTCATTTTAAATATTAATTTTCTTTATTGCATTTGAGAAAGAGATCTTGACACATGAGACAGAGTCAGAAGGCAGAATACCACTCTTACACATGTTAACACCTGCAACAGGGGACCTCAGGCATGGAAGTCAGGTGCCCACCCAGTAGAGTCACCTGTCTAGCTGCCAGAACCCTCATCTTCATCAGAGCAGCAGGAGGGGAAGTGCAGACAGGAAGCATGTGTCTGATTCAGACGTAGGCTCACATGCACTGCCACTCAGGAACATTAACTCATCTGAAGGCTCCCCAATTACATGGAATTATCCCCCATTAAATTCCAGCCACTGCCATTAAATATCATTAGGGCTAAATCAGTTCTCTGATCACATCCTGAAGGAGTGGATTTCCCGAATGAGCACCTCCCAATTAGGAGAGAGGAGTCCTGCATCATAAAACCTAAAGGATCTTCCCTCAGTAGTCACTTAATTACTGTATCTGCAAAGCATCTATCAGGCTGGGCACAGAGCAGACTGTCTGCAAAGCAATGCCGTGAATTCAGGAGAGAGAGAGAGAGAGAGAGAGAGAGAGAGGGAGGGAGAGAGAATGAGAGGAAGAGGAAGGAGAGTGAGGAAAGAGAGGAGAGGGAGAAGATCAAGAAAGAAAAGAAAGAGGAGGGAAAAAAAGAGAGGGAGAGAGAGAGAGGAAAGAGGAGAGAGAGAGGGAGAAGAAAGAGGAGATAGAAGGGGACTGGAGAGAGAATTCTTCAACAAACAACTTGAATTTCATTTGAAAACATTTCTCATTGTTACAAAGCCTCTTTGCAAAATCTCCTTCCATAGATGATAATGTTAAGACAAGGCACCTTCCAAATATTTGCCAAGTAAATATTTAGCTGCTGTATAGATTGCCACCTACCCTACACTGCTTCCACCCAACTGTGAAATCCTTAGGTGCCCAGGACTTGATTCTAGAGTTAGGCATTATTCTCTCCTACACTTGTCTGTGTTTCTTGTAAAGCATAGACCGTGGACTGGGAGCTCAGACTGACAGGGACTCAGAGGTCACACAGGCTCCTGTGTTAAAAAGGAATTGATATGGGCTCTGGATCAGATCAGTGGGATAAACAGTTGATTGTTTCTATATATTTTCTTCATATTTGGGGGCTACTCTCTGCCCTGTCCTCAACTCTGACACCATCTTCCCAGACAGTATTTTTAGTCCACCTGCATGTTAGCTACCAAGCTCAGGCAAACATCACTGAAGTCCTGGCTCCTTGGAAAATAACACAAACAGATTTCCCAGCTTCTTCCCACACGAATATCCTAGTTTTACCTGTTCTATTCTTACCTGTAGGTGCCTGATTATTAAACGATTTGCCCTGCTTTATATGTTACTAATTTTCAGCCACCAAGTTACAGATGCTACCATGACTTCAACCTGACTTCCCTGGGCAGATGACCTTATCAATGTGTCCTTGAACCCCACCTCTCCAGAGCCCTGCCTCACTAGGGAGAAAGAGAAATGGGCTGGGGGCATGCATCCACCTGCCGATGTCCATGTCCAGTGGAGATGCAGTTACAGAAGCCAGACCTACCTTCTGCACCCCATAAAGACTCTGGGTCTATACTCCCAGAGGAATAAAGAGTAGGGAAGCTTCTAATGGAAGGGATGGGATAAGGAACTCAGGTAGTGGAAACTGTGTGGAATTGTACCCCTGTTATCTTACAATCTTGTTCATCATTATTAAACCACTAATAATAATAAAAAATTAGCCCCAGTATCCAAAGACTTTCTGCAGGTGACTCAATGATAAAGTCAAAGTTGATGTCTGAAACCAGCAGAGTGAAGATTCAGTAATGTTAAGTCCCTTCACAAAGGGACTTAACACCAAGATGGAACCTTGAAATGCTGAAAGAGAAAAGGAAAGGGACTTTTTTTTTTTTTTTTTTTTTTTTGCAAACAGAGCAGAACTGTGTTAGGATGAATCTTGTTATATGATACAGACAGGATTTCTAGTGGGCTGTTGGAAAAGCCACAGAATATATTTTCCTATGGAAAAAAAAAATGCCTCATGACTTTTCTGACCGCCCAATATTTTGTTGTTGCTGGGGCTTCAATAGTCTGGGATGAAATGAGAGAGGAGAGAGAGAGAGAGAGAGAGAGAGAGAGAGGGAGGGACCACAGAGCATAAAAATTCCCTTCATTGCAGTAGGGGCTGGATTAAACCTGATTTGTGCATATGGCAAAACAGACACACTAACAGGATAAGCTATTATAATATCTAACTATATCTCCCTGAACTAGTAAAATCCTGACAAAACCAGCTTACAAGTCCCAGAAAACCCACAGGTCAATCAAATCAAATAGCTATACCAGGACATACAATATATTCTTACTGTTGTTGTAATTGGATAGAGACAGAGAGAAACTGAGAGGGGAGGGGGAGATAGAGAGACAGAGAGACACCTGCAGCCCTGCTTCACCACTCACAAAGCTTTTTCCCTGCAGGTGGGGACCAGGGGCTTGAACCTGGGTCCTTGAGCCCTGTAATGTGTGTGTCCCTAACCAGATGCACCACCTGGCCCCTTGATATGTCCTTTTATCCTTTTATAACCTGGAACTCCTTTTTATTTTTAGTATCTATTACTGGGATGACCATTTACCTGAAGTCCCAGTGGCAGGAAGCCTCATTCTTACCATTTCTCTTTTCAAGATTATTTATTGGGGCTGGGTTGTGGAGCACCTGATTAAGTGCACACATTATAGTGCTCAAGTCCCCAGGTTCAAGCCCCTGGTCCCCACCTACAGGGGAGCTCACTGGACAGGGTTCATACCTTGTCCTTACACATGGTCCAACATCCAGACCCCACACTACATGGGGTATATAAAAAAATATAAAAATATAAAATATAAAGATATAAAAGCATGTGGGGGGTTGCTGGTGCTATGGTCTCTCTCTCTCTCACCTTCTCTCTCTTCTTCCTCCTTTTTTCTATTTTATTTGCTAGAACAGAAAGGTAGATAGGAAGAGACAGCAACAATACTGCTTCCCCACTTATGAAGCATCCACCCTGCAGATGGGGATCAGGGGGCTTGAATCCAGGTCCTTGCTCATGGTAATGTATGAACTCAATCTGGTGCACTACCACACTCTCTCCCTCCTTCTCTCTCCCTGAATGAGAAAGCATCCTGGGAGTGGTGAAATCATATATGTCCAAGTCATACAAATATATATGTCATCAGCTAAGGCTTAAGATCAAGATGGCAGAATGAGAAGGTTACTAGAACGTCGCCAAAACCATTACAGCTAAGTGAAAGACAATGGCTGCATTCTATTTTGCCATGTCTTTCTGGGAAATTCTGCCCATGAGTACCGACATTCCCAGGAGAAGGACCAGGAAACTCATGGAATAATCCAGAGCCTGCCAGGAGCTGACCAAGCTGCCCTCACACCCCCACCCCTCTCTCTCCCTGCAACAGGCAAGAACTTGTGTCCACCACTTTGCCCACACTTCTCCCCAAAGGAGAAGTGGCTCCAGAGTCCAGTCCCTCACCCTTTCCACAAATAGCCTTTGTAGTGTTTCCATGCATGCAGACCAAGTGTGTCGGGAAATGGACTGGCAGCCACACTCCACGGTCTCATTAAAATGTCAGCAAGAAAGGGCAGGCCCTACCACTGCTGATCGGCACTGAAGGCAAGGTCTTATAGGGGCCCACAAAAGGACTTTGCTATGTTGTTCCTGGTGGAGATGACCAGTGACAGTAGAGGTTGGACAACATGCTCTACCACCCTAGGAAGATAGGTCTGGCAATGCGTGTAGCCTAGAATGTTCCTAGCCGTGAGCACAGAATGCAAGTTCAGACCTACAGGGATGCAGAGGATACACAGGCTCCTGTGACAAATATGGGCCAAGGTCACATCAATGGGGTTTACAGTTAATGGTATTTATACGCTTTTCCCATATTTGGGAGCTACCCTCTTCCCTGATCCAGCTTTCTAGTCCTACTTCCAGCTCTAACATGCTGTCCTCAGACAATACCTTTAGCCCACCTGCATGTTAGCTATTGGGTTCAAGTAAAAACTGGCAAAGTCATGGGCCCCTTAGAATATACCTAAAATAGACCTACTAGTTTTTTTCCAAAATGGAGACCCCCAAATCTCATCTGCTCTATTTTTACCTTTAGGTTTTTGATTATTAAACTTTTTTTTCCTGCTTTTTATCTTAATACTTTTTCAGTCACCAAATTGCAGATGCTACCATGACACCAACCTGATTTCCCTGGACAGATGACCTCACCAACATGTCCTGGAACCTCACCTCTCCAGAGCCCTGTCCCACTAGGGAAAGATAGAAATAGGCTAGGGGGATGGATCCACCTGCCAACATCCATGTCCTATGTAGAAACAATTACAGAGGCCAGAACTTCCACCTTCTGCACCCCATAAACAATGTTGATCCATACTCCTAGAGGGATAAAGAATAGGGAAGCTTTCAAGGGAGGGGATAGAATGCATAACTCTGGTGGTGAGAATTGTGTGGATTGTATCTCTCATGTCCTATGGTATTTTCAATATTTTTATTTTATAAATAAATTAAAAAACAGAAGTGCCAGCAAGAGAGACTAAAATAATAAGAAGAAGGAGGAGGAGGAGGAGGAGGAGGGGAAGGGGAAGGGAAAGGGGAAGGGGGAGGGGAAGGGGAAGGGGGAGGGGAAGGGGAAGGGGAAGGGGAAGGGGAAAAGGGGAAGGGGAAGGGGAAGGAGAAAAAGAAGAAGAAGAAAAAGAAAAAGAAGTAATCACTCTCAGGTAGCAGACAGCCACTGGAGGGTCAAGAGGCCAAATCCCCATAGTACCCAAGAAGTAGACAGAAACAGTGCAACGGAAAGGATGCAGGTGCTTCCCGCCTGACAGGATGCTGACTTCCGGAGCATGAAGCTGGAGCCTCAGGATGCTCCTGCAGGAAGAGCACAGTGGGCAACAGGAGAGCCCTGGGGTTGGCATTCAGATCTGGAGGTCCACACGGAGTTGCAGAGTCAGACAAGCTCAGGGGCAGACGGTGGGTTGGCAGCAAGCTGACTTCTTTCTCATTAAGTCGTTTTGTGGGTGGAGGCAGGTCTCCAAGTAAATACTTTGTGGCAGCACCACTGAGCAAAGAATGGTTTGTCCCTGGTTGGTTGGTTAAATCCCAACAATGACACATGCTCTGCCCTCCTCCCATAGAGAAAGACTTTCCCTGAAATGCTTGGAGAGCGGGTGGGAGAGAAGGGTGGTGGCTGTGAGCTGAGATGATGTCTGGGTTGTTGGGTAGTATGCCAGCTCCCCCTGGCTTCTGCTTAACCAAGCACCAGTATGCCTCTATAGGGATTGGGTTTGATCCCATTCAAAGTGGTCTATTTACATAAATCACTTTTACATTTACATAAAGCACCACACTCCCTCCAAGGCATTAGTGGTTTAGTGGTAGAATTCTTGCCTGCTCCGCCCCCTCTCCTTGTCACACCCTGATCCTCTCCTTGTCATACCCTGATTTTCACCAGTCACTTTTCTCTCCACCCTCTCTATGTCACATCCTGTTTCCACCCTACTTGGCAAGTATATATAAAGACAGCATTGTGAGTTTTAGGGTACCTTTAGTTTAGCTTAGCTCGGCTTAGATTGTGCTGTGTCCTGCATGAATAAAGAGATACTGCCTACAACCCAGCCATGAGTCCCGGGTCGTCTGTTACCCGCCCGTGAAGCCAGCCCGGTGAAAACAACATAGCCCAGCGAAAACAACATATGGCGCCCAGTGCTGGGTGACACTGTTTAGTAGAAGAGATGAAGCTGAATACAATAATAATAATAATAATAATAATAATAATAATAATAATAATAATAATAATACACATCCACAGATAATGGTGAGACTTAGCAGCAACAAGCCCATTTGTTTGAGATTTGGCACAAGCCAGAGGGTTGGTTATTTGTGACCTCAAACAGTTGTCACCATGCCCGGAGGGCTGTTATCAATACCCACTATTTCCCTTCAATGGAACATTCCCACAGTGGATTCTCCTTGTGCTCTGGGACTCAGCCCCAGTGTCAGTTCTGCTTTGTGTTACAGTACATCAATAACCTGCCCAGATTCCACCTGAGGGCCAGCAGGAAGTGTGCTAATGAACTGCATTATTCTAAACCCATGTCCAGCAGAGAAGGCATTACAGAAACCAGAACTCCCACCTTCTGCACCCCAAAATAATTTTGATCCATATTCCCAGTGGAGGAGAAATGACAGGGGAAGATGACCAAAAAGGCTCTGAACTCCAACTCCAACAGGACCAGGAGAGAGAAGAGGAAAAGGGAGAGGCATAGTATAGGTGTAGGTATGACTTGGAAAGTAAGAGAGGAGACCATGGTGGGGGGGAAAGAGAGAAATCTATACAAATATAGACAGAGAGTTGTAGAAATAATAGTTAACCTGTATCTGCAACCTTAGAACTGCTATAGCTTCCTATGGAGATAATAGGGTCCAGAACTCTGGTGGTAGGAATGGTGTGGAGCTGTACCCCTGTTATCAAATAATTTTGTAAATCAATATTAAATCACTAATAAAATTTAAAGAAATTAAATAAAAAGAATCATGTTGTCCTTAGCGTGAGAACTGCATGCCATTATATCAAGTGTAATGACCTCACACATTTACAGGGAAGAATCTGAGCTTATCTTGATGCTATTCAGCCACCAAGTTGAAGATGCTACCAGACCAACTTAAACTTCCTGGGCAGACAATATCACCAATATGAATTGGAACCCCACCTCCCCAGAGCCCTGCCCCACTAAGGAAAGACAGAAACAGGCCGGGGGTATGGATCCACCTGCCAAAGCCCATGTCCAGCTGAGAAGCAATTGCAGAAGCCAGAACTTCTATCTTCTTTACTCTATCAAGAATGTTGGCCCAGACTCCCAGAAAGGATAAAGAATAGGAAAGCTTCCAGTGGAGGGGATGGGACATGGAACTCTGGTGGTGGGAACTGTGTGGAATTGTCCCCCTGTGATCTTACAAGCTTGTCAATCACCATTAAATAACTAGTAATAAAAATGCATCTGAGCTTAGCAGTACATGGTAGTAATGTAGGGAGGGAGGATAAACCAGTGTTTTTAGGCCTTAACGAGCTGCATGAAAACCACCCAGGAGCTTGTTGACATGCAGACCCTGCTAAGTGCACATAATACCAAGCACATGGATTCACACAAGGATCTGGGTTCAAGGCCCCATCCCCACTCCCTACCTGCAATGGGGTCACTTCACAAGTAGTGAAGCAGGTCTGCAGATGTCTGTCTCTCTCTCCCTCCTCTCTATCTTTCTCTACCCTCTAATTTTCTCTCTGTCCTAAACAGAGAATTTTCTCTCTGTGCTGGCCTCAGTGATAACATTGGAGGGGGAAAAAAGTAATAGAGAACATTCCAAGCTAACCCAATATCGGGACCCATCTTCCTCAGGTGTAGCACAGAGTATGTTGTCCAGCCTCTCTTCAGAGGATGGAACATTCTCTAGCATTGCTGATCCAAGTTGAGGGCAAGGTCCTACGGGGGCCCCACAAAGGGGGGTATTGTGTTGTTCCTGATAGAGATGACTGGTAACAATGGAGAGAGGGATTTATTTGAGGTCTAGGCCCATCATGTCTGTTTGGGAATCTCAGGACTCCCCAAACAGGGCCCCAGCTGATGGGGTGGCCTGATAGTGACTAAAGAGTCATCATTAAAGTATGCCAGTCTCTTGCCCTTATTCAACTTTTGCAGTCCTTGCTTTGCTAAGGTTAGCTTTGGAATGAGGGAATTACACTAGGAAATAGGTGAGGAGGCCCCACTAGGGAAAGAGAGAGGCAGGCTGGGAGTATGGATCAACCTGTCAACACCCATGTTCAGCAGGGAAGCAATTACAGCAGCCAGACCTTCCACCTTCTGCATCCCATAATGACTCTGGTCCATACTCCCAGAGGGATAAAGAATAGGAAAACTATTGGGGGAGGGGAGGGGATTTGGAGCTCTGGTGGTGGGAACTGTGTGGAGTTGTACCCCTCTTATCCTATGGTCTTATCAATATTTCCCTTTTATAAATAAAATTTTAAAAAGAATAGGAAAACTATTGGGGGAGGGGAGGGGATTTGGAGTTCTGGTGGTGGGAATTGTGTGGAGTTGTACCCCTCTTATCCTATGGCTTTGTCAGTGTTTCTTTTTTATAAATAAAATTTAAAAAAGTAATAAAGAAGGGAGAAAAAGCAACAAAATTGTGTGGGAAGCAGATCACAATGTATGCTTGCTACACACTCCGGTTATACACAGCCAAAGTGTACATATGTTTTAAAAGTATTTATTTTTCCCTTTTGTTGCTCTTGTTGTAGTTATTATTGCTGTCATCATTGTTGGATAGGAAAGAGAGACATGGAGACAGAGAGGGGGAGAGAAAGATAGGTATCTGCAGACCTGCTTCACCTCCTGTGAAGCGACTCCCCTGCAGGTGGAGAGCGGGGCTGAAACCAGGGTCCTCAAGCAGGTCCTTGCACTTTGCGCCAAGTGCGCTTAACACACTGCGCTACCGTCTGACTCCCCCAAAGTCTATATTCTTAAATAAGAATATTCTTTATCTTCTTTAAAAAGTGAATAGTAAAGAATAAGAGAAATAATGTATTCATGAATCAGGACTTATTTTCTCAAAGTGGAAAAAAGAATCAATAATATAAACCCACTCTATTTCCCCACAAACCCCTGTCCTCCCAATAGCTTAGCACCTTTCTACCACTTGATCAGCACTTTCCATTAACGAACTTTCAAGAAAAGAAACCTGACTGACTACGGAAAATGAGAGTCCTGGTGTGAAAACCACTTCTTCTTTACTGGAAAACCATACCACGTCACTCAATGCAAAAGGGGCTATCTTTAATATTTTATACTAAAGAACAGTGTCCTTTCTCATAAGATGGCATTAAAAAATAGGGTTGAGTGAAAAGCCATTGACTCTGATGTTCACTAGATAACTCCTTATTTTGTGGCAGGGTGGGAAATTTCTGGAACGATTCTGGGGTACAAAACCCTGTCTGAAGGACAACTAGAAATGGTCATAAAAATCATATTTTTACAATTCTATTTTTTTTTACTTTTTCATTATTTTTATTGATTTGATAATGATCAATAAGACCATAAGATAGGAGGGGTACAAGTCCACACAGTTCCCACCACCAGAGTTCCATATCCCCTCCCCTCCACTGGAAGCTTTCCTATTCTTTATTCCTCTGGGAGCATGGACCCAGGATTATTGTGGGGTGCAGAAGGTGGGAGATCTGCCTTCTGGAATTGCTGAACATGGGTGCTGGCAGGTGGATCCATACTCCCAGTCTCCCTCTCTCTCTCTCTCTCTCTCTCTCTCTCTTTCCCTAGTGGAGAAGAAATATATAGAATTATAAGGTTATAAGAGTATATATACGCATGCACCACCAAACTCCTGTGTTCCTATAATGTCACAGTTCTCACAGTCTTAGAGACAGTTACACAGGTTGTCTTCTCCTCGCCCTCCCTGGCTCATGCTCTTCCTTTACCTCCTCCTCCCCTTCCTCCCCTTCCTCACCCTCCTTCTTCTCTTCTTCCTCCTGTTCTTCCAGTGCATATGTTTTAATGTTCTGTGTTCTATTTATGAACAAAATAATCCAACATTTTTCTTTCACTGCCTTTCTTACTTCTCTAAGCATAATCACCTCCCATTTCATTATCTTGTCCAAAAGGACAAAGTATCATATATTTAACTGCAGAGTAGTATTCCATAGAATATATATCCCATAACTTCTTTATCCAGTCACTTGCTGGTATGCATTTAGGCTGCTTCCACTCTGCTACTGTGAATAATGCAGCTATTAACAAAGATATATATATATATATATATATATATATATATCCTAATTAATGTTTTCATATTCTTTGGCTATATGCCAAGGAGTAGCATAGCTGGATTATAAAGTATTTCCATTTTTATTTGACTCTAATTTCATCTCAGGTGTTTCACTTTCTAACAAAGTCCCATAACCTAGATATACACCAGTTTCTGTGAGAGAGAGCTTATGTTCACACGTATCCATAAACTACTGCAAAATATATACCTGAAAGCAGAAGTACACTAGAGTTTGCAGTGAGTACCTCCCTAACACTTCCTCTCCACTATTCCAAGCTTGGGTCCATGATTGCTCAACAATTTGTTTGGCTTCGTATGTTAACTCTCTTTTCAATCACCAGGTTCCAGATGCCACCAGGATGCTGACCAGGCTTCCCTGGATTGAAGACCCCACCAATGTGTCCTGGAGCTCAGCTTCCCCAGAGACACACCTTACTAGGGAAAGAGAGAGGCAGACTGGGAGTATGGACCGACCAGTCAACGCCCATGTTCAGCAGGGAAGCAATTACAGAAGCCAGACCTTCTACCTTCTGCAACCCTCAATGACCCTGGGTCCATGCTCCCAGAGGGATAGAGAATGGGAAAGCTATCAGGGGAGGGGTGGGATATGGAGATTGGGTGGTGGGAATTGTGTGGAATTGTACCCCTTCTACCCTATGGTTTTGTTAATTAATCCTTTCTTAAATAAAAAAAAAAGTCTCCAGACTTACAACAATTATATTTTAAGGCAGGATTATGCTTTGTTATACAACCAAGTATATACTAAATTCCATGAATTTTTCTCTTTTTTTCCCCCCTAAAGTGGTTGATAATGGTTAGACTCTTCAGATGGAACATAGAGTATGTTGCCCAGCCTCCCTTTGGAGGATGGAACATTCTCTACCATTGTTGATACACGTTGAGGGCAAGGTCCTATGGGGGCCCACTAAGGGGTCTATTGTGTTGTTCCTGATGTAAATGACAGTAACAATGGAGAGAGGGATCTTGATGCCAACTGGACTTCCCTGGGCAGGTGACCCCACCAATGTGTCCTGGAACTCCCATTCCCCAGAGCCCTGCCCCCCCTAGGGAAAGAGAGAGAGAGAGAGAGAGGCTAGGGGTATGGATCTACCTGCCAATACCCATGTTCAGTGGGGAAGCAATTACAGAAGCCAGACCTTTCACCTTCTGCATCCCACAATGACCCTGGGTCCATACTCCCAGAGGGTTAAAGAAAGGAAAGCTACCAGGGGAGGGGATGAGATATGGAGTTCTGGTGGTGGGAATTTTGTGGAGTTGTACCCCCTCTTATCCTATGGTTTTTGTCAGTGTTTCCTTTAGATAATTAAAAATTTTTTAAAGTTAGACTCTGTCAGTAAATACAACTTTTCTCTCAGATACTGGTGGCATCAACATCTACCAAGCAGGAGTGCATGGACTTCCATTTGGCTCATATTTGTAGCTCTTCCATGTAACTTCTGTGAACCACCAGAACATTTCTTTTATCCTCTCAGAAGTCAGATTCCTCATCTGTGAAATGTCATAGAAACAAACTCTCTCACTGAGCTGTCCCGAGGACTGAGAGGGATAAATTACATAAAGTGCTATCCAACATAGCAGGTGCTCAATAAATATTGACTTCCCTTCTGCACTTCAAGTTACAGATATAAACAGAGTCCTACAACAACAGATGTATAAACCAGAGTGGACTTCCTAGTTCTCGTTTACAAATCTCAGTCCATACCAATAGCATACACAAGTATGGGAGAACAAACTATGGTATTTGCAGTCTTAAGTCTCTCTCACACCAATACTTTTGAAAACATTCTAGAAGTTTCTTCACTTACTTTGAGTGGTGTGTTCTTTGATATCCTTTCTCTCTGAGGACTCACAAAGTGGAGCGTGTCTTTCTTCTCACACCTTTGTCTCTGTAAGTTCCTGTTTGGCAACACCAACTGCTGGGACTGAAGTTGGCAAAGTTCTAGAGAATTTCACTCTATCAGAGCATCTCAATAAATACACCACTAGAGAGTTTCTGGTATAAGTCCAAGAGAATCACTGTCTGTTATAACGGTTACCCTTTTTCTGTTAGACATATAGGATATAACCCGTGAGTCTTTCATTACAATGATATTTTAACTTATGTGCTGCAGAGAAGGAAGATACTCACCACTTGGCAAGTGAAACACATTTGTTATGTAGGTTCTCAAAGCCTTAAGAGGCAGCAAATATCTTAGATTTCCCCAGTGAGAGATGGTAAGAGAAATAAACTATATGGTGGGGATTAAAAAAAAAAAAAACACTTCTTTGGCATCTCATGATAGCTACAGCAATTTTCAGTGAAGACCACCAGATCTGGTCTAGAGAACTCAGCCTGGGACTGGAGAGGTGACCCAAGACATGCCTCTTGGCTTCATTCTGGCACCATGGACAGCACCAAGAATGAAAACAATTGGTGTACCATATATGGTAGAATGGTACCTTTACTTCCCTCTCTTTGTAAAAACAGAGCATGGAAGATTGGGTCAAGGAGGCATTAAAGCAGCACCTTCATGATACCAATACCACATCAAAAATGCTTTAACTAATTCATTAGAAAGATAGGTCCAGAGAACTAGAGACACACTCTGACACATGTGGTGGGGCTGAAGATTGAACTTAGGGGCTCATGCCTATGAGCTCAATGACTTATCTACTGTGCCACCTCCTGGGCCACACAAAATAATTTAAAAATTGATTCCCAGCTATAGGTAGAGCACAGAGCTTGTGAGTGTGAAGTTTCAGATCAGATTGCCACTTTTCCCTCCTTTCTTGTTTTCCTTTCTTTCTCTCTCTATCTCTTCCCTTTTCTTTCCTTTCTTTCCTCTTTCTTTCTCCTTTCTTCCTTCCTTTCTTTCCCCCTCTCTTCCCTTTTCTTTTTCTTTCTTCATTCATTGTTTTCTCCCTCTCTTCCCTTTCTCCCCTTTCTTTTTCTCTCTCTTTCTTCCTCCTTTGCTTTCCCTTCCTTCCTTTTTTCCTTCCTTCCTTCCTTCCTTCCTTCCTTCCTTCCTTCCTTCCTTCCTTTTGTCCTCTCTTTCTTTATTTCCTGCTTTATTTCTTTCTGCCACTAAGGATTTTCTGGGCTTAACACCTATACAATTCTACTTCTGAAAGACACTTTTCTTTTTCCACATTATGGTAGTTAGAGAGAGATGGGGCAGAGAAACGACAGCAATGCTTCACCACTCATAAAGCTTCCCTCTGGCATGGTGTTCTAATGTGATGGTAGATAACTTAAACCCTTGTCCTCACACATACTTGTCAGCTAGCCCCAGATGACTGTATTTCTGGTGAAATTTACAAAATTTCAATTAGCAAATATGGGGTTTGGTGTTACTGTGTTCTTTTGTAAGTGGCTTTGCCTATATTAACTCGTTTAATTATATCTCTCTACATTCCTGTGAAGTAGCTACTATGATTCACTCCATTGTGTCAACAGGAAACTTGGGCCAGAGAGATGTATGCTGGGATAAAGGCTGCACAACTGGTGGCTGCTGGAGGAGGAGCAGATATGTGAATACAGGCTCTGAGATGCCAGGAGATTATTTAATTTGAGTTACTGTCTTTAAGGAAAACAAAAATAATACTAAATTGGGTAAGAGTGGGAAGGGAAATCATCATGAATTTTCAGAGAATGGAGACAGAGGTGTTGATTTTATGATGAGATATCAAAGGCTGCTTCACAAGAAATGTCTTCTGATCATCTGCTGGCTTCCTGTCCAACTAGAGCCTCCCTTAGTTCCCAGAACACTAGCACTCCCAGGACTCCTGTGAGGGAGAGGCTTGAATGTTGAGCTTATCTTATCCTTATCTTCCCTCTGACTCCAGACCTGCCAACAGTCCATTTTCTATCTGGGGAGCTGTCTGCCCCCTTGTCAGTCTGTTGGCCCTGGAGTGTTCCATCTGCATTTGGACCCAACCATGATGCATCTTCTGAACTTGGATATGACTTGGTCTTCCCTTGCACTGAAACGTCCCCTCATCTTATTCAGCTTTCCTGCCATGATCACGTTCTTGAGGTGGTTAGCAGTAGGTCACATCGCCCCCTTTGGTCTCCTAGATCAGTATTTTTTTCAAAGTGCGATTCATTTGTGAACACAGAGAGATATAAAAGTATATCTATATGCTCCTAGGTGGAGATTTACAATCCCCATCTCCATGAGTGCTTGAGCTAGACACAAACACAAATTTTAGGTCAGGAAGTTTTAAACAACATTGTCCAGAACTGTGACTTATCTAACCACAATGAGAGCTACCCAACTTCAGAAGAAACATTCTTCACATGCTTACCCAGAGAGATCAAAAGACTTCTGAGAATGATGTATACTATTTTATGACAATGGAATTAAATTAGAAACTAGTAATACTCAGATATCTAGTACATCTACAAAGATTTTGATGTATATGAAATATTGTGCAGTAGTTATCTTTTGGATAAAAAAAGAAATAAAAAGTGAAAAATCTAAGTTGTTCTGGTGAAACAAATACACACCTCATTGCATGCATAGGTGTAGAGAGAGAAACATCAATGTTTAGTCAGTCCTCAAATTGCTGAGTAAGAAACATTTGGCAATGTGAATCTCTGGTAAGTTTAAAGGTCTAAGCCAAAGGTCTAAAACCTTTCAATTAGAAAAAGCTTAGTACTTGAAAAATATAAAAATCACAAGAGGAGAGTGATCTAATCCACATACAGTGATATCTGAACTCAGTTCTCAGTCAACTTTCCTGTTCAAGGGTTTAAGATAACCCTCATTGCAACCACAGCAAATTTGCGTATGTAAATAATCAGGGGCCCAAACTCCTCACTGGCATTGTGGTTGTACAGTGCATCATCCAATACCTTGCAAAGGTGGGCAGTGAAGGGGATGGGTAGAGGGTTTAATAGATGGTTGTAGCAACCTGCTGGGTTATCTGGAAAGATGGGCTACACAGGATTCACTTGTCTGGAAGAAAAGGCTAGACAGAGTCTCAACCACTCAGCAACTTCCAGGCACTAACATAAGTGGGTCTATAACTCCGCAGCACAGGCTTTCAACTCTTTTAAGAATGCAGCATTTCAGATCTACCTGTTTGTGAATGGCTTTTTTTTAAAACTAATTTTTAATTATCTTTACTTTTTTATTGGACATAAATAGCCAGAAATTGAGAGGGAAGGGGATGATAGAGAGGGAGAGAAACAGAGGGACACCTGCAGCCCTGCTTCCCCACTCATAAAGCTCTCCCCGTGCAGGTGGGAACTGGGGGATTGAACCTGGATCCTTGCGCTTTATAACATGTGTGCTCAATCAGATGTGCCACAAATGGCTTTTAAGTGGTATGTATAGAGGAAAAGAAACATCATGGAATGGAGATGGGAAAGAAGAGGAGGAAAAAAGAAAAACAAAAGAAGGGTGAAAGAAATCACAGAAGGAGAAAAAAAGAAATAGAAAATGAGAGAAAGTAATAAAAGGAAGAAAGAAAAAGCATGAAAGGAAAGGAGGAGAACGTTGTTGGGATGAAAGGAAAGTTAGAGAACATATTTGGTGTTCATTGCAAAGACTTCCACAAGCACAATGTGTGGCCTGATTTATTTTCTCACCAATAAGTTTAAAATGGTGCTTCACGCTCCCTTTTCATTTTAATGAGCCATTATCGGTATATATGCTGTACCTATCACAGCACCACTGGGGAGACCTGGGAGACAAATGCTGTTGGTTGATTTCCATGGTGTGATCTCAGATCCTGTTTCCCCTCCATGGATAATTTCAATATTTTAGAGCATAAGAAATATTCATCTTTGGAACTGATAGATTTTGCAGAGAGATTTGGGTTTTGGAACAAATCAGCCCTCCAGCATTCTGGCTCTCCTGCTTGTATTACAACAAGCATGTGTTCTCATGGCGTGAGTGTAGCCAGACTGCAAATAGCATGTTCCCAAGACAATGAGTCAGATTTTCCATCTTAACATCAAATTGTAAGTCAGATTACATAATCACTGTTTGCTGTGCTATTTCAACGGAGCAGTATAGATAACCTTGAGCTACAAAGAGTCCTGCTGGGTCATTGATTCATGCTAGAAAATGAATGACTTCAGGGGACATTTATTTAGGAAGTTTAGATAGTCCAATAGCCCTGCTTTCCATGAAACTCCTGTTCCCATATACAGATAGCTATGCTCTAAGTTGATTGTTACAGTCTAGGAACACCTAGACTTCCTCTTTTAGGTACTTCCACTGGTCCCTCTAACGGCTAAATATCATCACCCTGGATCTCCCCCATGCTTGGACATAGAGGCACCACTAACTTCAGATCCTGAGTACTACTCATGGAAAAATAAGAATCATAGCAAAAACTGGACACAACCAAAACACCCTTCAATGGATGACTGGATAAAATAAGGTATGGGACATCTACTCAAGTGAGTATTAGGCAACATAAAAAAGATATAGTGAAGATGGCGACATGAAAACAAGAGCTGGCAGGACCTCCAAAAAGAAGCAGGTTACAGCCTGGGAGTCTCTGGATAGCATAGAATACTGGGCCATCAGCAGGAGGGTGAACCAGGGGTGGTCAGGGTGACACAAAAAAAGTCCTATAACCCACTATTGGGCTGGCAAACAGAGGCCAAAAGGACAAAGAAAGGGAAATCTTTGGCTTGATTATTTCTGAACTCACCCCTCCCCCAACCCCAGAACCAGTCCCCAGGGACTGGACAGCAGCGCCTAGCAGGTTTCTTGCTGAGATATTTTCTTTACCAAGATTCCTGGATCACCAAGGGTGTCATTCCAAGCTTTTTCTTTTTGTTTTCCTTCTCTCTTTTTTTTTTTAGGTGGCTGGAGCTCTATTTGAGTGACAAAATACCTGACCAATCAGAGCCTCAGCCCTGCCTGGGAAAGACTACCTAGAGGGTTTGTTTGTTTGTTTGTTTTGTTTTGTTTTGGATACTTCTTATAATTGGCTGTCTTTGCTCAGGCTGCCTGCAGCCAATTCGGAGTGATCCAAGTAGCAGCAGACTGACTGTTAGGGTTCTTTACTCTGTTTTATTTTATTATTACTATCATTATATACACATGTACCTTTTCCTTCTTCAGGTTGACCAAAATTAACTGATGTTGTTTTTTTCTATTTATAGGTGATTGGGTGTCCTATCCATTGTGAGAGGAATGTGTTTCTTTTTCCCTTTTCCCTCCACTTTCCATTTTCCCTCCTCCTAGCTAATTAAAAAAAAAAAAAAAAAAAAAAACTCTTTCCTTTCACTGACTTTTTTTCTTTTTCCTTCTTTTGCTTTGTGAATTCACTGATACTCATTTGTGAAATATTTTGGGGAAGAAATCTGACTTGAGTGGACTCTGTGTGTATATGTCTCTCTCTCTCTCTTTTCTACTTCCCTTTCTCCACTTGCTATCCCTAGAATTTATAGTGGACAGTAGACCTGCATAATTGTCTATTCTTTCTTTCCCTTTTTTCCTTTCTCTTTCTTTTTCTTTTGGTTTTGGCTGCTATTTTTTCTTAGACTGGAGATGTTCTTTGGCTAGCTGGTATTGGTTGAACTGCATTAATCCTTGCTTCAGTTGCTATAATAATTTCTGAGGTTGGTGACAGCATTTGTGAAAGGTCTTTAGTATAGAGTGGCTTGTACCCAAAACACAACAACTGAAGAATGACAGAACAGAAAAATAAAAAACACATCACTAAAAAAAAAAAATGGTTAAAGCAAGAGCAAATAAAACGGTTGCCACAATGAATCAGGACAGGAGCCCAGAAGAAACTCCAAATCAGTCAGAAGTAACCATAGTTAAGAAAAGTATGCATGCAATAATAAACCTAATAATCACGGAAATGAAGACAACTATGGAGGAAAGGTCTATCAGAACTAGGGAAACAACAGATGATACCCTCAAGAAAAACACAAGCTACCTTGAGGTAATTAGAGAACTGAAAGCTGAAATAGCTGAACCAATTAGCCAATTAGAGGCCAATTAGTGGAACAAGCTAATACTATAAGTGAACTGAAGACAGAAGCTGAAAGTAGGGAAAGCAGACTAGCAGAAGCAGAGAACAGAATTAGCCACACAGAAGATGAGCTAAAGAAAACTAAGAAAGAGATAAAAGAGCTCAAAAAGAGATTAAGAGACACTGAAAACAATAACAGAGACATATAGGATGATCTCAAAAGAAGTAACATTCATATAATTGGCCTACCAGAGGAAGAAAGAGAGGAAGAGGAAGTAAACCTTCTGGAGGAAATAATAGAAGAAAACTTCCCTAAACAACAGAAAGGACATTAAAATTCAAGAGGCCCAGATAGTCCCAAACAGAATCAGCCCAGACCTCAAGACACCAAGACACATCATTGTTACAATGAAAAGAAGTAATGATAAAGAAAGGATCCGAAAGGCTGCAAAAGAAAAGCAAAAAGTCACATACAGGGGAAAACCCACAAGACTATCAGCAGACTTATCAACTCAGACACTAAAAGCCAGAAGAGAGTGGCAAGATATCTATTGAGCTCTCAATGAAAAAGGGCTTCAACCAAGAATAATATATCCTGATAGACTTTCACTCAAACTTGATGAAGGGATCAAAACCTTCTCAGACAGGCAACAGTTAAAGGATGCAATCATCACTAAGCCTACCCTGAAAGAGGTTATGAAAGACCTCTTATAAACAAGAACATCATCATAATACTTTCCATATATCAGAGAAAATAAAAAAATGGTTGAATAATGTCACTACAATGCATTAAATCCATAATATGAATAAGTGTCAAAGGCTTAAACTCACCCAATAAATGGCACAGAGTGGGAGGATGGATCAAAAAACACAACCCAAGCATAAGTTGCATGCACCTGACCCATCAAGACAAACAAAGACTTAAAGTGAAAGCATGTAAAACAATCCTACAGTCTAATGGAACACAAAAAAGGCAGGAATAGCCATTTTCATCTTTGACAAAATAGACTTTAAATTAAATAAATTCATCAAAAATAGGCAAGGCCATTACATAATGATTAGAGGATCAATCAACCAAGAAGATTTAACAATTATTAACATCTGAGTGCCCATTGAGGGACCATCTAAATATTTCAAACACCTACTGAAAGAACTACAAAAATAAATCAAAAGTAATTCAATAATAGTGGGAGACTTCAACACCCCACTCTCACACTTAGACAGATCAATGAAGCAGAGAATCAACAAAGAAACAGGAGAATTAAATGAAGAGATGGACAGACTAGACTTCCTGGACATTTTTAGAGTTCTTCATGCCCAAAACAGGAATACATATACCTTTCAAATCCACACCAAACATCCTAAAGGATAAACCACATGTTAGGCTGAAAAGACAGTATCAACAAATTCAAGAGCATTGAAATCATCCCAAGTATCTTTTCAGACCAGAGTGGAGTATAGCTAACATTCAACAACAAACAGAAAATTACTAAGTGTCACAAGATTTAGAAATTCAACAACATGCTGCTAAGAACCGCTGGGTCAGAGAGATTCAAGCAATAAATTCAAATGTTCTTGGAAACAAATGAAAATGAAGACACAAGCTATCAAAATACTTGGGACACAGCTAAAGCAGTACTGAAAGGGAAGCTCATAGCCATACAACCACATATTAGAGAACTAGAAAATGCTCAAATAAACGACCTTACTGCATGCCTTAAGGACTCTGAGGAAGAGGAACAAAGGAAACCTAAAGCAGCCAGAAGGATGGATATCACTAAAATTAGAGCTGAAATAAACAGCACTGAAAACAAGAGAACCATACAAAATATCAATGAAGCCAAATGTTGGTTCTTTGAAAAATTAAACAAGATTGGCAAACCCCAAGCCAGACTCACTAAAAAATAGGGGGGGGGGGAGAAGAGAGAAGACTCAAATAAATAGAATTTTAAACAATAGAGGAGATATCACAACTGACACCACAGAAATCCAGAAAATCATAAGAAGCTTCTACAAAGAACTATATGCTACCAAGAGAATCTGGAAGAAATGATAGAATTCCTAGAAACATATGCCCGTCCAAAACTGAACCAGGAAGAACTGCAAAACCTAAGTGCACCAGTCAAAGACAAAGAAATTGAAATAGTTATTAACAGTCTTCCCAATAACAAAAGTCTTAGACTCGATGTCTTTACAATCGAATTCTACAAAACCTTCAGGAAACGGCTAATACCTATACTACTAAAGCTCTTCCACAAGATCAAAGAAACAGGAACACTCCCTTCCACCTTCTATGAAGCCAACATCACCCTGATACCAAAAACAGATAGGAACACAACAAAAAAAGAAAACTGCAGGCCAATATCTCTAATGGACATAGATGCCAAAATATTAAACAAGATCCTGGCCAACTGGATACAGCAGTATATCAAAAAGGTTGTTCATCACAACCAAGTGGGATTTATCCCAGGAATGCAAGGCTAGTTCAACATATTTAAGTCAATCAATGTCATTCACCACATTAATAAAAGCAAAACCAAAAACCACATGATTATCTCAATAGATGCAGAGAAAGCTTTGACAAAATCCAACACCCAAAACACTACAAAAATGGAAATAGATGGGAAATTCCTCAAGATAGTGGAGGCCATATATAGCAAACCTACAGCCACCATCATACTCAAAGCACAGAAGCTGAAAGCATTCCCCCTCCGATCAGGAACTAGACAGGGTTGTCCATTACCACCATTACTCTTCAATGTAGTATTGGAAGTTCTTACCATAGCAATCAGGGAAGAGAAAGAAATCAAAGGAATAAAGATTGAAAGGGAAGAAGTCAAACTCTCACTAATAGCAGATGATATGATAGTATACATAGAAAAACCTAAAGAATCCAGCAGAAGAAAACTGGATGTGATTAGGCAATATAGCAAGGTGTCAGGCTACAAAATCAATGTACAAAAATCAGTATCATTTCTTTATGCCGGTCCTTGTGCTTTGCGCCACCTGCGCTTAACCCGCTGCGCTACAGCCCGACTCCCAGTATCATTTCTTTATGCAAACACTAAATCTGAAGAAGATATCCAGACATCGCTCCCATTCACTGTTGCAGCAAAATCAATAAAATACCTAGGAATAAAGCTAACCAAAGAAGTAAAAAACGTGTATACTGAAAACTATGAGTCACTATTCAGAGAAATAGAAATTGATACCAAGAAATGGAAAGACATCCCGTGCTCATAGATTGGAAGAATAAATAACATCAAAATGAATATTCTCCCCAGAGCCATATACAAATATAATGTGATACCCATCAAAGTTCCACCAAGCTTCTTTAAGAGAATAGAACATAAAACTGCAATCATTTATCTGGAACCAGAAAACACCCAGAATTGCCAAAACCATCATGAGGAAAAGAAACAGAAATGGAGGCATCACACTCCCAGATCTCAAACTATATTATAAGGCCATCATCATCAAAACAGCCTGACACTGGAACAAAAATAGACACGCAGAACAGTGGAACAGAATTGAAAGCCCAGAGCTAAACCCCCACACCTATGGACATCTAATCTTTGATAAGGGGGCACAAAGTATTAAATGGAGGAAGGAGGCTCTCTTCAATAAATGGTACTAGCAAAACTGGTTTGAAACAAGAACGAAACTGAACCACCTTATCTCACCAGAAACAAAAATCAACTCCAAATGGATCAAGGACCTGGATGTTAAACCAGAAACTATCAAATACTTAGAGGAAAACATTGGTGGAATACTTTCCCACCTAAACTTCAAGGACATCTTTGATGAAACAAACCCAGTTGCAAAGAAGACTAAAGCAGAAACAAACCAATGGTACTACACCAAATTGAAAAGCTTCTGCACAGCCAAAGAAACTACCACACAAACAAGGAGACACTTCACAGAATGGAAGAAGATCTTCACATGCCATCAATCAGACAAGAGACTAATCACCAATATATACAAAGAGCTCAGCAAACTTAGCAACAAAAAAGCAAATGACCCCATCCAAAAATGGGCAGAGAATATGAACAGAACATTCACTCCAGAAGAGATCCAACAGGCTAACAAACACATGACAAATTGCCCCAGGTCGCTGATTGTCAGAGAAATGCAAATAAAGACAACACTGAGATACCACTTTACCCCTGTGAGAACGGCATACATCAAAAAGGACAGCAGCAACAAACGCTGGAAAGGCTGTGGGGAGGGAGGAACCCTTCTGCACTGCTGGTGGGAATGTAAACTGGTCCAGCCTCTGTGGAGAGCAGTCTAGAGAACTCTCACAATGCTAGACTGGGTCATATGGACCTTCCATATGACCTTCCATATGACCCAGTAATTCCTCTCCTAGGGATATACCCCAAGGACTCCATAACACCCAACCAAAAAGATATGCATACACCTATTTTCATAGCAGTACAATTTGTAATAGCCAAAACCTGGAAGCAATCCAGGTGCCCAACAACAGATGAGTGGCTGAGAAAGCTGTGGTATATATACACAATGGGATACTATGCAGCTATTAAGAACAATGAACCCATCTTCTCTGACCCATCTTGGAAGGAGCTAGAAGGAATTACGTTAAGTGAGCTAAGTCATAAAGACAAAGATAAATATAGGATGATCCCACTCATCAACAGAAGTTGAGAAATAAGAACAGAAAGGGAAACTAAAAGCAGGATCTGACTAAATCTGGAGTAGGGCACCAAAGTAAAAACCCTGGGGTCAAGGTGAGGAGGGATATTCGGCTTCCCGGGACAGGGTGGGAGGTATATGGGATGGCACACAGTCTTTTGGTGGTGGGAATGGTGTTTATGCACACAGGTATTAATTAGTAGTCATATAAATCACAATTTAATTAATTATTCTGAGAGTGGAAAAATGATTGAATGTTTCAAACTTTTTAATGCACGGGTCATAGGCTGAGTCTTTGATATGTTGACTCTCTTAAAAATTTAAGAGGGAGAACAGGGAGAACAGAAACAACTAGTGGTACATCTATATACAAATAATGTCAAAGGACATAAACTACGGTGATATTGTGCATGATACAGCAAAAGCTAACAAAGGGATATTTCAAAGTTAACCCTATTGCCAAATAATGTGATTATAGCAATAACTATCTATTGCCTTCTTAAATCCTGAGACAGCAGGAACCTCCCACTTCCTCAATAGAGCCTACATTTTCCCCAGTCCTGGAACCTCTAGGGTGGGGCTCACTTTCCTGCATGCTTCTCTCAGTTCATACCAAATGATATTGCATCTGCCCATCCCAACCTAATCAATGCAAGGAGTACCACCTCAGCATGCTTCACTTCAGACTATGTCTAGAGACATCAGGTGTGGAATATCAGCCCTTCAGCCTCATTACTGGGGTGAGACCTTTCCTTTCATAGGATTCTTTAATTCCATGCCGGGAGGTTCACTTCCTAATAAAGTCCCAAAACCTATATATAGATCAGGTCCTCTGAGGTAGAGCATATGTTCACATGTATCCATAAACTAGGACAAAATATATACCTGAAAGCAAAAATACACAATAGTCTGTAGTGAGTCTGTATCAAGTTCATCATGAAATAATGTCTACTTAGACTTAGATACCCTCCTCACCTACTTCCTATTATAGTTCTCTCACTCACTCTCAAACTATTCTTATCAAAGCAAGGACTGCAAAAGTTGAATAAGGACAGGAGACTGGCATAAGTTATCAATGACTCTATAGTCACTATCAGACCACCCCACTATCAGTGGGGGCCTTATCAGGGAGTCCTGAGATTCCCAAACATACATATTTGAGGCCTAGACCTCAAATAAATTTCTATCTCCATTGTTACTGGTCATCTCTATCAGGAACAACACAACAGACCCCTTTGTGGTTCCCTATAGGAGCTTGCACTCAACATGGATCAACAATGGTAGAGAATGTTCCATCCTCCAAAGGGAGGCTGGACAACATATTCTATGCTTCACCTGAGAAAGATGGGTCCTAATATTGGGAATCTTGGAACATTCCCACTCATGACCACAGAAGGTGAGCTCAGATCTGTAGGGATCCAGAGGTCACACAGGCTCCTAAACTGAATATGGGCCCCAGATAACATCAAATTGATCGGGTTTATAGTCAACAATATTTATACACCTTTCCCATATTTGAGAGCTACTCTCTTCCCTGATCCAGATTTCTGGTCCTTTTTCCAACCATGACATCATCTCCTCAGACAATAACTTGGATCCACCTGTATATCAGATTTCAGGCTCAGGAAAAAAAAACAAAAACTAGTATAGCCACAGGCCCTTGGAATATAACTAAAATAAGCCTACTAGCTATCTACAAAAAAAAGACACACCCAACTCTTCATCTGCACTATTCCAGCCTTTAGGTTCATAAGTCAACAATTTATTTGGCTTTATATGTTAACTCTCTCTTCAGCCACCAGGTTCCAGATGCTAGCATGATGCCAATCAGACTTCCCTCGACAGACAACCCCACCAATGTGTCCTGGAGCTCCAATTCTCCAGAACCCTGCCCCCTAGGGAAAGAGAGAGGCAGGCTGGGAGTATGGATCGACCTGTCAACACCCGTGTTCAGCAGAGAAGCAATTATAGAAGCCAGACCTTCCACCTTCTGCATCCCACAATGACCCTGGGTCCATAGTCCCAGAGGGATAGAGAATAGGGAAGCTGTCAGGGGAGGGGAGGGGATACTGAGTTCTGGTGGTGGGAATTATGTGGAGTTGTACCTCTCTTATCCTATGTTATTTTCAGTGTTTCCTTTTTATAAATAAAATAAAATAAAATAAAAGATCAATAGGGAGAGAAATAAAGGGAGAGAGATAAAGAGATGGAGAGATACCTACCTCACTGTTCCACCACTCATGAACTGGAGAGTTTGTAAACAGCTAAGTGTGTTCTCTATCAACTGCCCCACCACCCGAAGATCTACTTTCTTAACAGCTTTCAAATATGCAACACAGTACTAATCAACTACAGTAACCAAACTAGGCATGACATAGCAATAAGTTACTCTATACGTGAAGTTGGCATCTTCAGACTGTCTTGTAGGATTATAACTTGAAGCAGAAAAATAGCAAATATCTACTATTGTGTGATATGAAAGAAGTTTTATATAAACTATATCCATGAAATTTTAATTCAAATATTAGTTTCTTGACCAGATAACCTAATTATTATTTTATTTATCTTGAGGGAAACAAGTTCTTCCTTATATTACATATTCCTTTAAACAGAATTATTTATTTATTTATTTATTTATTATTTCATGAGGGAGACACAAAGCGCAGAGCATTGCTTAGCTCGGGCATAAATAATGCATTTCCAGGAATGCACCTGTGACCTCTGGATGGACCCCAGAGGTGCTTGATATAAACTTTTACACATATCAAAGTTTCTGTGTATTATTGAAGACTAGCAAGAGGTAATAAACTGTCAGCTGGGGAGTCGGGTGGAGGCACAGCAGGTTAAGCGCACGTGGCACAAAGCACCAAGAACCGGCTTAAGGATCCCGGTTCGAGCCCCCGGATCCCCACCTTCAGGGGAGTCTCGCTTCACCAGCAGTGAAGCAGGTCTGCAGGTGTCTGTCTTTCTCTCCCCCTCTCTGTCTTCCCCTCCTCTCTCTATTTCTCTCTGTTCTATCCAACAATGATGACATCAATAACAAAAATAATAACCACAACAATGGTAAACAACAAGGACAACAAAAGGGAAAATAAATAAATAAATATAAAAATTATAAATAATAAACAAAACAAGTTGTCATCTCAAATATATGTCACTTCAACTGACATCAAGAGACACATTTGTGGTTTTTTGGTGTCTTTTTTTGCTGGGACTAGAACAATAAAATGTTACTTTAAAGTGAACTATTTGGGGGCTTGATGACAGTTCACCTTGTAGAGAATAAACGCTGTACATGAAGAGTTCGGTCTGAGCTCCAGTCACTGAATGGGAGCTCTACAGACAGGGGAACCTTCAGAGGCTGAGCAGCAGAGTTATGGTGTCTCTTCTTTTCTATGTCTCTCTCCCTCTCCATCTCTTATGCACTCTCTAAAATCAATCAACCCATCTACTGAAAAGCATTGCGTTTGTGTGGTGAAAAGACCAATGAAGGCTTAGTGCCAAAATATATGCATACATACTTAATGGTTTGAAATAGCTCACCTAGGAAGTGGACAGTTTTGCCATGTTTGTGACTTGGGACCTAAGTCACAAGGTCTGAGCACCAGCCCCCACTCATGGCACTAGGGACAATGTTAACATTGTGAAATACATTCCCTTCTTCCATTGTATGTGTATCTGATAAAGTCGACTTAAAACGTTGAACCCTGGTGAGGTCAGACATGAATGAATAAAATGAGTAACATTTGTTGTATCTGAAACTGAGTTAAGTAACTGAGTGAATTGAAATTCTGTTTTCTATTCTTTTTTTTTTTTTAATTCCCTTTTGTTGCCCTTATTATTTTATTGTTGTGGTCGTGGTTGGATAGGACAGAGAGAAATAGAGAGAGGAGGGAAAGACAGAGAGAGGGAGAGAAAGACACCTACAGACCTGCTTCACCGCCTATGAAGCAACTCCCCTGCAGGTGGGGAGCCGGGGGCTCGAACCAGGATCCTTACATTGGTACTTGAGCTTTGCGCCACATGCACTTAATCCACTGCACTACCGCCAGACTCCCATGTTTTCTGTTTTTACTGCCTAGTTCCACTAAGTAAAATAATGTGAGTGCCTCAAATGCTAAAGATATTTTAATCTATTTCATAAACAAAAAAACAAACAAAAAGATAGTGTGTCCTTTGGGATAAAATGAATGGAATTGGAGAAGACAGAAGACAATGCTTAGTGGAGCAAGTAAGGAGGTGAAGGACAACTACAGAATGGCTTCACTCATGTGCAGAACATACACAAATTGAGTTCACGAATGTGAAAAAATACCAACCCATTTCCAAGACTGTGAGACCTACAGTGGTTATCTATGGGGGGTGGGAATGGGGACATAGAGTTTTGATGATGAGAGTGGTGAAAATTATTTTTTAAATTTAAAAAGACAAAATAAGCAGATAAAAAAAAGCCAAGAATGAATTTGGATATATATATTTTAAGAATTTCACTAAAAAAGACTAAAGACTCCAATGCATTCTAAACCACATAATACAGAGCCAGTGTTTTTTAGGCTATGCTAGTGGCAGTAGTTGAAAAGTAATTATATTAGTATTACAGTACACAATAGTATTCTGTTAGTTGTATGGAGGAAACTTTTGTCTAATTTTTTCCCTCAGGTGCTGGGTCAGAGTATTCTCTGATCCACCAAGAACTAAGCTGACCTAGAGTGTATTTATTCAAAAATGTGAATTAGAATTTGGATGTCGTGTCAAGGGACAGACCCCAGCTACCTTCCACCAGGGAATGGACATAGAAGAGGTTTTGTTGTTGTTGTTGTTGATTTAATATATTTTGTTAGTAATTTAGTAATGGTTTGCTGGTTTAGAAGTTATAAACCTCCTGCTATATAGTCGTACATCCCACCCACCACTAAAGCTTTGAACTCCAATCCCCCACGTCCCCCTAGGGGTAACCAGCATCTTTCTCACAAAGTCTTAGGGAAATTTTGATTACTACTTCCTTCTTTCTCTTTCTTTCCTTCCTTCCTTCTTTCTTTCTTCCCTTCTTCTATTTTTTGCAAGTCCATGTGTTTCAATTCTCTATATTCCACATGAGTACAATCATAGCAAAGTTGGCTTTTACCACCTAACTGGCTTTACTTATCATAATTACCTCCAGTTGCATTCATTTTGTCTAGGATGCAATGCCACCTTTTTTCATTGTATAGCAGTAGTCTCTTGAATATATACCCCATAACTTCTTTATCTAATCATCTGCCCATTGGCATTTAGATTGCTCCTACTAGCTGGCAATTGTGAGTAATACAGTTATGAACACAGGGGTGCATATATTTCTTCCTATTAGTGTTTTCATAGCATTTGGATATATGCCTAGGAGAAGAATCATTGGGTCATAGGCATTTCTATTTTTTATTTGTTTAAGTACTCAGGAGTGCTTGAAAGGATCAAGTGAGGGATAATTAGGTTAACTAGAGGTTATTTGTCCGGTCAATATCCATGTCTAGAGGAGAAGCAGTTACAGAAGCCGGCAACTCCCATCTTCTGCACTTTAAAAAGAAATTTGGTCCATACTGCCAGAGGGCCAAATAATAGGGGAAGTAAACCAAAGGGCCCCATTCCACCAGGACCTGAAGTGTTTGTCCCCAGGGATGTTATTTTTATATCATCACTGAGAGGGAAGTGAACCTGGAGAACACTTCGAGAAGTCGGGCACTGTTTCTCTTGTCTCAGAGCAATGAGGGAAAAAGAAAGGAAACTTGGAAGTAGTGATAGATATAGGGGTGACTTAGAAAAAAGAAGTGAAGGCAGAACCATAGGGGAAAAAATGTGGCACACCTGCTTAAGTGCACACATCACAGTGTACAAGGACCCAAGTTTAAGGTCCTGTTTCACATCTGCAGGGGTGGGGGTGGTAAGCTATATGGGCTGAGAAGCAGGGCTGCAGGTGTCTCTCAGTCTCTCTTCCTATTGCCCCCCTTCCTTCTCAATCCCTCTCTGTTTCTACCCAAGATAAATAAGGTAAAAAAAAAAAAGTTAAAAAAAATATATAGCCAGGATGTCGCACATCAGGTTAAGTACGTATTACCATATTACCACTATGCATCAGGGATCTGGGTTTGAGCCCCTGCTCCCCACATGCAGGGAGGATGCTTTAAAGTGGTGAAGCAGGACTGCAGGTGTTTAGCTTTCTCTCTTACTCTCTATTTCCATTGCCCTCTACATTTCTCTTTGTTCTTTTAAATTTTTTTTTCTGTTATGAATCCACTGCTCTTGGAAGCTTTTTTTTTTTTCCTTTTTTGCTGCCCTTGTTGTTTATTGTTGTTGTTGTTGTTGTCAATCATTACTGTCATTCTTGTTGGATAGGACAGAGAGAAATCAAGAGAGGAAGGGAAGACAGAGAGGGGGGAGATAAAGATAGACACCTGCAGACCTGCTTCTTTATGACTTGTGAGGGGACCCCCCTGCAAGTGGGGAGCCAGGGACCTGAACCGGGATTATTATGGTCCTTGCACTTCACACCATGTGCACTTAACCTGCTGTGTTGCTGACGATTTTTCTTCATTCTGTCAAATAAAAATAAAGTAGAAAAAAATGAAAAAAATGGCCTCCAGGAGGTATGGATTCTAATGCTGGCACTGAACCCCAATGGAAGGCCTGATATGTGTGTGTGTGTGTGTGTGTGTGTGTGTGTGTGTGTGTGTGTGTGTGTGTGTATTAGATAGGGGAATAGATGATAGGTAGATATAAAGTCAGACCATATCTGTGACCTTGGGAGAACTATTGCAGTTTCCAATGGAAGGGATAGGGACAAAGGACTCTGGTGGTGGGAACCACATGGAATTATACTCTTATTATCTTATAATTTTAATTTTTTTATTATCTATATTATTTACTGGATACAGAAATTAAGAGGGAAGGGGGTGATAGGGAGAGAGAGACATGTACAATACTGCTTCACCATTCTCAAAACATTCCTCTTGCAAATGAGGACCAGGGGCTGAAACCCAGGCCCTTGTGCACTGTAACGTGCGCCCAACCAGGTGCGCCACCACCCAGCCCCTTATCTTACAGTTTTAAATCCATATTAAAATCACTAATAATGAAACAAATATAGAGAAAAAAACAGAGGTCATCCGTTTGATACCTTGAGGCTGGTGAATAATAAAGAGTTTTCAGGCTGACAGTATGATTGTGGGAAACATCAGTAGGTGGTTTTCTTGTGTCTTTCGTTGATTATGAGAGGACAGGGTGTTCCAATCCTTTTTGAGCCAAAACAAAGGGAAAGAGACCCAGTGAGTGTGTATCTATCTTCGTTCCTTCAGGGAGTTGAATCAAACTACTGACTCTTCCCTTAGACATCTCAGCAAGAAAGAAAAAATAGAGTGTCTCTGACTCAAAGCAAGTTCCATGAAGCCTTCGACCTAGAACCAAAAGCATTCCCAACAAAGCCCAGAAAAAACACTTGTCATTTAGGTCTAAACCAAAAGACATTGAATCTTCGTTTTCACAGGAACAGACCCTGGACTGTGGACATTTGCACCTTGGCATCTGAGTTCTGTAATTCTGAGGAAGTCAGCAACTCGCACCATATTCTTCCAATCCGGGGAGATTCCTGCTGTTTCCTGAACTGCTTTAATAAACCTCAAGCCAATGGGACTCAAGACCACACTCTATATTGTGTCCATCTTCTGCCATTTTTGTTCATCAGAATCATTTTATACAGTTTTGGAGAACACCATACTGAAGGCATCATTATCGTCCAAGAAACCAACCTCCTCTCCTCACTTAATATGCCCAGTTATTGCCTAGCCAGGAATTGTGGGAAGTAGAGAACTCCAAGGGAGACAGATCATCACCGAGGCCACAATCTTTGTTCAGGATTTTGTTCTTCATCTCCAACCTTCGGACGTCTTCCCATAGTTCCACTGCAGGAACATGTGCAGAAAGTAGTGACAAGATCTCCTTTTTAATTAGAGGAGAGGTATGAATACACATCTTATAGCTTGAAACAAATACGTTAAAATGACATCCGCCAAAAAGAGAAGGATGAACATGGAATGATGTCACTCATAGGTGGGACTTAAGAATCAAGGGCAGAAATGGCAAATACAAAGTGAAACGTGGGCTGGTTTGGTGTATTGCACCCAAGCAAACGACTCTGGGGAAGGTGGGCAGGGAGAGTGGTGGTTTTGTTTTTTTTTTGTTTTTTTTTTTTAGTCCTGGTACATATTAGGAAAAGAATCTACATTGGGAAAAAAAGTGTTTTGCAGACACCTATCATGGTGAGATGAGAAATTGTATCTATGTACTCACAACTATACTTTAAACCAGTAGCCTCCAGTAAGTTAAAAAAATAGCGCCCCTAGTTCCATTTGCTCTACTCCTACCTTTGGGTTCCTGCTTACTAAATAATTTGCTTTATATCTTACATCTTGTAGCCACCAAGTTGCAGATGCTACCATGATGCCATCTTGACTTCCCCAGACAGATGACCTTACCAGTTTGTCTTAGAATGACTCTTCAGAGCCCTACTCCACTAGGGAAAGAAAGAAACAGGCTGGGAGGATGAATCCACCTGCCAATGCCCACGTCCACCAGAGAAGCAATTATGGAAGCCGGAAATTCCATATTCAGAGAATTTTAGTCTAGGGGCTGGGTGGTGGTGTACCTGGTTGAGTGCATATACTACAGTGTGCAAGATAACTTTAGTGTTATCTATCAGTATGGGGGTGAAGACACAGACTTTTGATGATAGGAGTTGTGAAACAAAGAAGTTTTAAAAAGTAAAAGAAAATTTAAAAAGAAAAAAAATGTACCCATGTAAAAGGACAAAGATTCAACCCATAAGACCATATGAGTCCAGAGATTCAAGTGTCAAAAGAACAACTGGCCTTGACATAAGACAAGGAGTAACTACATGGCCAATATTACTTAGTAGCAAAGAAAAGCACTTGCTTTTCAGGGAGATATGTTCCATATAGCTTTTAAAAATGTAAGCTGATGTTACCAATCTCTACACATTTCTAGTTCTGAGGAAGAAACACCTACCCTCACAAAAATGAGTAAATAAAAGGTTCTGCCCCATAGCGTCTGCCCGGGACACATTCCATGATGACATACAGTCATAAATTAGCTGAAAACCACACAGCTGTGGCTTCATCATATTTTTTCCCTCTGTTAAGTAACTGTGGTTTCATTCTGATCTTTTCAACAAAATGCATTTTTAGCATAGCTCCCATTTTTAAGCTGTATTTTTTCATTCTTGACATTCAAATCATTCCGTACGTATCCCTAATGAAAAAGAAATAAAACGAATGCTTGGGAACAGGAATGAATTGTCATGGAGTCAAGGTCCAACTCTAAAAACTATAAATCTGTGTTTTGCTTGATTTCTAATTCTTTTTTAAATTTGTTATTTAATACTACAGAATTATGAGATAATTTGGGGACAACAATTCCACATCATTCCCACTACAAGCATTCTGTGTCCCCTTTCCTGCCATCAGAAACTGCAGTAGGTCTCCCAAGGTCACAGATATGGGTTGCTTATTATTTCTCTAAGTATCTATATTAATATGTATTCGCCCTTTTTAAATATTTATTTATTACTTTTTGTTGCCCTTGTTTTATTGTTGTAGTTATTATTGTTGTTGTCACTGATGTTGTTGTTAGATAGGACAGAGAGAAATGGAGAGAGGAGGGGAAGACAGAGAGGGGGAGAGAAAGACAGACACCTACAGACCTGCTTCACTGCCTGTGAAGCGACTCCCCTGCAGGTGGGGAGCCGGGGTTTGAACCGGGATCCTTATGCCGGTCCTCACACTTTACACCACCTGCACTTAACCCGCTGCGTTACCGCTGGACTCCCTGCCCACTCTTTCTGTGGTCCCGCCTTCTCTTCCTTTCTAAGTCACACCTACACCTATTGCTACTTCAGAATGCCCTTTGTTTTTCCTCGTCTCTCTCTGGATCTTGGTGGAATCGGAGTTCATCAAGTGGTTATCTTCCTACTATCATTTCCCCCTCTGGGAGTCTGGACCAAAATTCTTTATGAGCTGCAGCAGGTGGGAGTTCTGGCTTCTGTCGTTGCTTCTTTGCTGGACATGGGATTTGGCAAGTTAATCCATACCCACAGCCTGTTTCTATTTTTCCCTAGTGAGGACTTGGATGTTAGACCAGATATGACCAAGTACTTAGAGGAGATTGTTGGTGGAAATCTTTTCTGTCTAATTGTTATAGGCATTTTTAATGATACAAATCCAGTTGTAAGGAATAGGTTTCATTGGAAAATATTGGTTCAACTGGGATCTGCCCCTGACTGGCATCAAATGACCCCAGGCCCCAAAGTCCCTAGAAAATTCCAGATGATCAGCCTACATATCACCCTCAACAGCCCCATCTGCCAACTGTCAGTGCTCTTCTCTCATACCAGTATTTCTTCACAGCAGGCAGACCCAAAGCTAGACTTAAGGTAGAGACTTCTTGCACTGTGTAATCCATGTGAAGAAATCATCAGTTAGTTTATATTCTACGTCTTCCTAGAGTTCTCATTTGTAAATATGTGTAGCTGTTGCCTTTAGGACAGTGTATATATTTTACCTTAAAAATTAGCCCGCTTAGCCTATGGTTTTGTCACTGTTTCCTTGTTATAAATAAAACAAAAAAGAAAATAGACTTTCCACCTTCTGCACTGCATAATGATCCTGGTTCCATATACCCAGAGGGATAAAGAATAGTGAAGCTATCAAGGAAGGGGAGTGGATACAGAGTTCTGGGGGTGGGAAAAGTGTGGAGTTGTAGCCCTCTCATCCTATAGTCTGGTCCACATGTCCATATTATAAATAAAACTTTAAAAAGTAGAATAAGTCTGCATGAACTTCCCTCTCTTTCCTCTTTTCCTTCTTGATTCACCGCTCTGCCTCTGAAGATGGCATAAGAGTGTTTAAATCAGCTTGGGTGAACATTTTATTTTATTTTTATTTTTATTAGTGATTTAATATTGAGTTGCAAAATTACAAGATAACAGGGCTACAACTCCACACCTACCTTTCCCCCCACCAGAGTTCTGGATCCCTAATCCTTTTATTGGAAGCTACAACAGTTTTCCCAAGGTTGCAGATATAGGTTAACTATTATTAAATCTACAATTAAATCTGTCTATATATTTGACCACACCTCCCCCATGGTTCCATCTTCTCTTCCTTTCCAAGTTACACCTACACTATCACTATGTTTAGATATCTCTCCCCGTTCCCCCTTCTCTCTCCAGGTGCTGATGGGGGGAAGATGACCTGAGTCACTGAACTCCAACTCCGTCAGTTTGGGTGTTTAGTCACATTTAAATGCTCTGCCTCACTTCTGGACTCAGTTCCTCACAAACCTGGAACTGGGAATCTTCAAAACTACGTGCAAATCACAGATCGGCAGTGGGTGAAGCCTTCGCCACCAACATCCACAGAAACCTCCCTGATGGACGTGGAGCCTGGATGGTCAGATTCCCCAGAGAGTGTCCACACAGGATGTGCTCCTTGTTACAGAATTCCTCAATGCCTTTTTGCTATCTCCCTAATGGCGAGTTCAGCGGGTTCCCCGGAGGATGCTTGAGTCAGAGCCAGCTTGAAAACTGCTGAGAAAACATCCCCCTTTACTGGAAATGATCCCCATCCAACTGCCATGGGCCATATTTAGACTTGTGGCTTAGTAATAACCCCACCACCACTATCCCCAATTCCTCCCAAGAACAAGAGACTGAGTTTGCAGGGCCAGAGGCCCTTCACAGGGAGGAAAAAAAAAAAAAAAACAAACAGAACTTGTTTTTGTCTGGCCAGAGTGACTGGAGGCAGTGAGCTGAGAATCTTCTGGGGGTAAGGGTGGGGGTGGAGGGAGAGGGAGAGGGGAATTAGCAGAGAATCTCTTCATTCTCTCTGGAGGGCTGGCCTCCTCTCTCTCTACTTCTCTCTCTCTCTCTCTCTCTCTCTCTCTCTTTAATAATGATCAACAAGACTGTTGGATAAAAGGGATAAAATTCCACACAGTTCTCACCACCAGAGTCCTGTGTCCCATCTCCTCCACTGGAAGTTTTCTTATTCTTTATCTCTCTGGAGTCATGGGCCCAGCATCATTCTTTCTTCCTTTATTCTATCACAGGACACACTGAATATGCCCACCCTGCTTACCAGCCCTCAGCTGCCAGATATTTCACCCATAAATATCTATTTCCGATATAGCAAAAATCAAGTACCGTACCCTGCCAGACACAAAAGAAGCAAGTTTGAAATAAAAAATCACTGGAACCGTGTGGTGGAGCACCTGGTTGAGCACTCATGCTACAATGTGCAAGCACCTGAGTTTGAGTTCCCCATCCCCACCTGCAGGGGGAAAGCTTCATGGCCAGTAAAGCCGTTCTGCAGGTCTGTCTGCCTGCCTATTATCTATCTATCTATCTATCTATCTATCTATCTATCTATCTATCTATCTATCTATCATCTACCTACCTACCTACCTACCTACCTATCTATATACTTGATTTCTGTCTTTACCCAAATAAACCGTAATATAACATAATGTAACATAACATAAAATGGAAAGTTTGATGCTGGATGTTGGCACACCTTGTTGAGAACACGTGTTATAATGCATAAGGCCCCAGGTTCCAGTCCCCAGTCCCCACCTACAGGGGGAAAAGCTTTGTGAGAGGTGAAGCAGGACTGCAGGTATCTTTCATTCTCTTTTCCCCTGTATCTCTCCTCCCCTTCTCAATTTCTGCTTGTCCCTATCCAATAAGTCATTAAAGATGAAAAGAGGAAGTCTCCAGCATACATCCCATACTATGTCAGAAATTACAACCCACAACGACCCTGGATCCATATTCCCAGAGAGATAGAGAATGGGAAGGCTATCAGGGGAGGGGATGGGATATGGAGATCGGGTTATGGGAATTGTGTGGAATTGTACCCCTCTGATTCTATGGTTTTGTTAATGTCTCCTTTCTTAAATAAAAAAAAGAAAAGAAATTACAAGACATACCATTAGTCGAAAGAAGGTGAGTCAAATCAAGTACCTGTGAAGACCAGTTCCCTTCAAAAAATGGAACAGCCTTGAAATATCCTGTACATGGGGATGGTTTCAGAAAGGGAGAAACAGGAAGAGAAAAACATGGAGACCGGAGAGACAGAGAACTGAGGATAGTAAACTATACGTAAACTAGGCTCATAGATTGTAGATAGATGATAGCAAGACAGATCATAAGGCAGAGATTACTAAGATAAATAGCAAGATAGTGAGAGAGGTTATATGGATATATCATCAATAATAAGATACATGACAGTGTTGGGGAACATTCCTATCAGATGTGTCTAAACCAATATCTGAAAGATGGTTTCCAGTAATCTATCTGAATGTTCCTCAAACATAGCTGGGTGAAGAGGCTACAGTCTGGGTAGCCAAAGTTCCTTTAGTGTCTTAACCTTTGATATGGAAGAGGGTTTTCAGTAGCTACTGATTAGCAGGTCATTTGTATGCTGAGTTTAAACCAACTATATTTTATTTATTTTATTTTATTTTGTTTTGTCACCAGGGTTAATGCTGGGGCTCTGTGCCTGCATCATGAACCCACTAGTTCCAGTGGCTATGTTTTCCTTGTTTTATTTTTCTCTCTTCCTATTTTATTGAATAGAACAAATAGAAATTGAGAGAGGAGGAGAAGACAGAGAGGAAGAGACAAAAAGAGACACCTGGAGAGCTGCTTCACCACTTGTGATGCGTCCCCTCTGCAGGTGGGAAGCAAGGGCTCAAACTCTGGTCCTTGCGGATGGTGATGTGTGTGCCCATTGGGAGGCACCACTGCCCGTAGATTCAGTCACCACACCCTATGTCTTAAGTTCCTTTAATAATTCTCCAAAGTATTTGTTCTGATTCCTACCCAACCCTATCTCTTTCAAACCTGGAATCCCCCATGTTCTATAAAGCTTGTTTATCAAAGCACCCCGGACCTGAAAGGAGTAGGTTTTTGCTGGTCTGCTTTCATGTCTAGGATAGTTCTGGCCAGTGAAATGACACCTTCAGGTTCTTATTAAAGACTCAGAACTCTTGTGGGTCTCTGAGTAAGAAAATACCAGTTTATCCGGGCCTTATAACTCAACATGATTATGTCAGTGAGAGATAATAACTAGTAGGAGCCAGGCGGTGGCACATGTAATTAGGGGCTCACATTACAGTGCTCAAGGACCTAGGTTCAAGCCCCTGGTCTCCACCTGTAGGGGGAAAGCTTCACGAATGGTAAAGCAGGGCTGCAGGTGTCGATCTGTCTCTGTGCCTTTCTATTTTCCCCTTCCCTCTCAATTTCTCTCTGTCTCTATCTAATAATAAATAATTATAATATTTATAATATAATATCTTATAGAACAGATACATAGGTTGGAGCACGGATAGATATAAAGGTGGATAATGTGACAGATAGTAAGAGAAAGATAGAAAACAAATGATACTAAAACTATGATATACCGGGGCCGGGAGGCGGCGCACCTGGTTGGGCGCACATGTTACAGTGCCCAAGGACCCTGGTTCGAGCCCCCAGTCCCCACCTGCAGGGGGAAAGCTTCATGAGTGGTGAAGCAGGACTACAGGTATCTCTCTGTCTCTCTCTCTCTCCCCTCTCCATTTCTGACTATCTCTTTCCAATAAACAAAGATAACTAAAAAACTTTAAAAAGACATTCTAAAAACTAAACTATGATATAGACAGCTGATAGTGAGATGATGTAAATGGATGCTATAGAAATGATAGAAATAGGAAGAACAAAAGAAGGTGAATGGCATATGCTGAAGACAGACTAGAAAGATATCTCAGGAAAAAAGGCTCTTAAAAGCAAACTTGGACAAAAAATTCAAAACTTTTTTTTTTTCTTTGAGTAATAGAAAAGTTGAGATATTTTTTCCCCCTTTGGATAAATTGACCACAATCATACTGTAAAGCAACTGACCAGCATCAGGCCAGGAGCAGAGCAGATCTGTTCTCAGGGGATGGGGGTTCAGGCTGTTCTATGTCTCTGCCAGCAACAAAGGCACCAGACAGGCCCCCCTCACCACTTCCAGGCAGGGATGCCCTACAGAGTTGGCTGCCCAACCACGAGGCAGATGAAGATGGCATACTGTGCCTTGTGCTATTAAGCTGGAGATACAAAACCACTTTTTGTGGTTCAAATCATCTCCAGGAGATAGTTTCCTGGAAGTTTTAATACTTACTTCTCATCTCACCTCCATCTAAATTGCTGGTATCTGTGACCTTTTCATCTAATTACACTCATGTTTTGTACCTATTTTTATTAAATAGTTCCATTACATAAACCATTATGTGCTAGCTGCCTTGTGCTACTCATCTAATGAGCCCACTCTGCTAGTTCTCTTTTCTTCAGAGTAAGAACTATGTTCTGAAAGATGGGCTCCATCATATTCTCTCAGGGTTTCACAGAAACACTGATTTGGCAAATGCTTTTATTATTAAATAGAAAAGGCAGACACCCAAAACCCATCAAAACTGCATGTACACTTAGAAAGCAGAGAGAATGAAAATAAATAAAAGGCAGTAAAGGGTAAATATCCCAGGAGAAACCTTTAGACAGATGTAAATATTGAGAAAAAGTGGGGTTTGAATGGTTTATTTTATTTTCTTGCCATCAGGCACAAAAAGAGGAAAGCAAAAGAAGTGACCCCTGAAAATAGAGTCTTAAGACCAACAATATAAATCAACCCTCCAGACCACTTCTGAATCCTAGGAAAGCACAAATATATGAAATGATAGTCTCAAAGTGTGAAATAAAAACATTTTTCTGGTCCAAGCTAAAGGCAGAAATTGTATAAATCTTCACACATTACAATACGTAAGGACCCAGGTTCAAGCCCTTGCTTGCTTCTCTTAATTCATACCAACTGATACTGCATCTGCGGATCCCAGCCTAATCAGTGCTACCAGTACTACCTTGGCATGTTTCACTTTGGACTGTTTCCAGAGACATCAGTCATTTCACAAACATCTCATAAAAACTGCAGCAAAGGTGGGTGCGAGGAATCACATCATTGCAAGACTGGCCAGATCCTCATGGGGCGCGAGCGCTTCCACACTACCATCATCATCTCTGGCATTATGCTATTCCACTGCAGAATACTGTGCCCCAGTATGGTTCCGTAGCCCCCATGTCCACTTGGTCGATTCCAAATTATATTCCTCCATGAGGATCATTTCTGGAACCATCCGTTCCACCCCGGTCCCATGGCTGCCAGTTCTTAGCAACATCGCCCCGCCAGATATTCATCGGGATGCGGCAGCATCTAAGTTCATTTCCCACGTCTACGCTCGACCGGACCTGCCAATAGACGCGGAGATCTTCGCCCACCCTGTCCAACACTTGACGCCTCGTCACCCAATCTGGTCCCCTACGCCTACACTGAACTTCTCTGTTCCAGACTCTTGGAAACAGAGTTGGCAGTCAACTGAGGTCAAGAACAAACACCTCATCACAGACCCCTGCAAGCATCAACCCGGCTTTGACCTAGCACGTTATGATTGGGCCCTCCTCAATCGCTATCGAACAGGCCATGGCCGGTGCGCCGCTATGTTCCATCGCTGGGGAGCCAGAGACGACCTGAACTGCCCCTGCGGCTCCAGACAGACTATGACCCACATAGTCAACGACTGCCACCTCTCCAGATTCAAAGGAGGTCTCGAAACTTTACATCAGGCTCAACCTGACGCTGTTGACTGGCTACGGAAGAAGGGCAAACGCTAGAAGAAGAAGAAGGCGTGGAATGTCAACCCTCCAGCTTCATTACTCTGGTGAGACCTTTTCTAGCTCATAGGACTCCTTGATTCCATTTTGGGTGGTGCACTTCCTAACAAAGCCTCAAAATCTAGATGTAGACCACGGCCCATGAGATAGGGCATTTGTACACATGCGTCATAAATTAGGGGAAAATATAGACCTTAAAGAAAAAGTGCTCAGTAGTTTACAGTGAGTCAATAAGTGCAGCAAGCATGTAGAAAGATGTAAAAAGACACCATAAAGTCCCTAATCAAATAATTTCTACTTAGACCTAGATACTCTCACCTACTTCCTATTTCACTTCCCTCCATCACTCCAAACCTAACCTTGTTAGACAAAGTAAGGACTACAAAAGCTGGAAAAGGGCAAGAGACTGGCATACTTTAATGACAACATTTTGGTCACTACCAGGCTACCCCATTACGTGGGGCCCTAGTCAGTGAGGCCTGGGATTCCCACTCAGACATGATGGGCCTAGAACTATAACAGATCCCTCTCTCCATTGTTACTGGTAATCTCCATCAGGAACAATATAATGGGTCCTATAGCAGCCCACAACAACTCTGTGGGCCCCTATAGGACCTTGCCCTCAATGTGGATCAACAATGGTAGGAAATATTCCATTCTCGAAGGGAGGTTAGACAACATAATCTACCTATAGCCCAAGGAAGATGGGTCCTGAAATTAGTGCAGCCTACAATGTTCCTAGCGGTGACCACAGAATGTAAACTCAAACCTACAGGGATGCAGAGGTTACATAGGCTCCTCTGCTGAATATGGGCCCCAGATTAAGTCGATGAGGTTTACAGTTGACAATACCTCTCCCCTGATCTAGCTTTCTAGTCCTTTTTCCAACTATGACACCATCTCCCCAGACAATACCTTGGGTACTTGCATGTTAGCTGTCAGGCTCAGGCAAAAACTAGTAAAGTCACGGGCCCCTTGGAAGACACCTAAAATAGACCTACTAGCTTTTTCCAGAACAGAGACCCCAACTCTTCATCTGCAATATTCTTGCCTTTAGGTTCATGGTTAGTCAACAATTTGTTCTGCTGTATATCTTAACTCTTTTTCAGCCAGCAGGTATCAGATGCTACCAAGATGCCAAGCTGACTTCCCTGGGCAGATGACCCCACCAATGTGTCCTGGAGCCCCACTTCCCCAGAACCCTCCCCCAGTAGGAAAAGAGAGAGAGAGAGAGTAAGAGTATGCATCGACCTGCTGGACATGGGCCATGTTCAGCGGAGAAGGAATTACAGAGGCCAGAACTCCTACCTTCTGCTCCCCATAATGATCCTGAGTCCATACTCCCAGAAGGATAAAGAATAGGAAAGCTTTCAAGGTAGGGGATGGGATAGGAAGTTCTGGTGATGGGAATTGTGTGGAACTGTACCACTCTTATCTTATGATCTTGTCAACAGTTCCATTTTATAAATAAAATTTAACCTCAGAGTGCCTTAGCATCTCTCCAAAGCCCACACAGACCTGACCTTTCAAAGCCCCACAGTCATCTGACCCCAGCTGTGGACTGTACATGTGTTGCCAGGGATTGAACTCAGGACCTCAAGCATGAAAGTCCAATGCTTTATCTACTCCATCACCTCCCAGACCACTTAACTTACTAATATATGAGAGAATCAGAGCCTCACTATGGCATATTTGTTGCCAGGGATCAAAATTAAGACTTTGTGCCCACAAATCCTGCACGAAATCACTGTTCAGTCTACCTCCTCACCCTCAAGCATTCACAATTTCACTGCTCCTGAATAAACTTCTTTATTCAGATACTCAGAAGGAGCGAGAGAGAGAGAGAGAGAGAGAGAGAGAGAGAGAGAGAGAGATTGAGAGAGAGAATGATCCCAGGACTACTTCCTGTATTATCCAATGTCTCATGTGTTCCCAGAGCTCAAGTCTGGGCCACATCTATGGCAAAGTACACAGTCTGCCCAGTAATCTGTCTCTCTAATCATGCATTAAGCTTTTCATTTTATGTATTTATTTTTTTATTGCTATCAGAGTTATTGCTGGGACTCAGTGAATCCACTGCTCCTGGCAGCCAGTTTTTCTTTTATTATTTTCTTTTTATTATGATTAACAATGTGAGAGATGGTTAGGTCTTCTCTTCAAGGAGCACGAATAGAACAACTGTTTAGTACAAAGATTCTTTTTATAAATTGTTATCTATGACCATCTGTGGCCAGTAGTTTTGTATTTTTTAGGCCAGATCATAGCTCCTTGTAGAGCTTGCTAATCCCCCAGCAGGTACCCTCACACTCTCTTCCTCCTTCCCTTACTTAGACAATGGGGAGATTGTGAGCTCTAAAGCCCAGCCCAAGGGTGGAGGAGACAATTCTGCCACAGGTGTAAAAGAAGGGGGGTGGGGGCACTGCTGCCTGACTGCCACTGTTGGTGGCACGCCCTTTTGCAAAAGAATAAATGCCTTGCTTCAACTCCTTATTTTTTCCCTTGACAAGTAATCCTAATTGGACATTATTTACAACAATATGACAGAAATTTAGAGGACAGGGGAGATAGGGAAAGAGAAATATAGACAACTACAGACAAAAGCTTCCTCTCACAAAGCATCCCCTCTGCAGGTGAGAAGCTGGGACTCAAACCCAGGTTCCAGTGCATGTAATGTGTGTGCTTAACGCAGTGTACCACCGTCAAGTCCTCCCATATTAAATTTTGGAAACAATATTTTTCTTCTTTCTCCTCTTGTTCCATACAGGGCATTCATTCACTCCATCAGTTGAATACATTTGCTCTATTTATTTGTGATGCTTATTTAGAAATTACAAAACAAAATTATAAGATAGCAGGCAGCAGTCAGTCCAGTTTATTTAAAATGACTAAAGACAAGGCAGAGGATGCAACTAGAAATATGAACACGTTGAGTTACTTAGAACCAGTAAGGAAGGCTAACTTTAAGGAAGACGTGTTCAGCCAGAGCAGTAAGCTAGTAATGAGATTCCTAAACCATATTAATAGCAACTGCTTTGCTAATTTCATTAGCATTTGCATTATTGTCATGTATTAATTACTACAGCTAGGACACCCAAGACTAATATTCAAATCTGACAGCATCAATCCCCTTGCTACATTCTGTGGCTGCTGAGTGATCACTGTGTAAACATATGCTGCTTTTTGACAACTAGGAAGCAATACAGGCTTCCTATCGTTGACTGGATCAATGGCACAGACCTCACAGGGACTGCATGGAAGAATGAAGCAACAGAGAGGACGAAAACCATGATAGAATAACCAAACTTTCTACCTCCCCCCCTTTCTTTCTTCAGTTGGGAGGCTAATAGTATGCAGTACATTTGTTGGCACATGGACACATTGTTTTGGTCTCAATGAGATAGATGTCTGCAAAACCCTTCATTCCAAATTAAGTCCATTATCATTATGTACCAAGACCTAAAAGCCTCCTTCCCCCAAGCTCTCATCCTGCCTTTTTCCCCCAGATTTCTTTGCTTTGTTGCAACATAACAAACTGGTCCGAGTTTCACTTTGTGTTTCCCTTTTCTGTTTTTATTTCTCAAGTTCTGCCCATGAGTGAGATCATCCTATATTCATCCTTCTCTTACTGGCTTCTCTCTCTCTTTACACAATTTTTATTCAAGCGCCATCCAAGATGAAGTGAAGAAGGTGACATCATTTTTAACAACTGAGTACTATTCCATTATGTAGACAGACCACAGCTGTCTTAGTCACTCAACTGTTGTTGGACATCTAAGTTGCTTCCAAGTTTGGGATATTGTAAATTGTGCTGCTAAGAACAAAGGTATACACAGAACAGGGTTTTCTCCAGGACAAAACAGACTTTAAGTAGAATGAAATTTTCCAGGCCTTTCTCTGATACTGTGTGCTATTTGGAAATATCAATAACAACAATAATAATGGTAATAATAATAATGACTAGTCAGTGGTCAACTAGGAGTGGGAAACATTGAGTCAGGAAGAGACAGAGATCCAGGAAACTGATTTATCAAGTAAAACACAGAGCTTGCTAAAAAGAATAAATGTTAGCTTAGGAGTGCTGGAACCATACATATACAAGAGCCCAGGACCATAAATAAGCTAAAATAAAGTTGAAACAATCTTACAGAACATATCCCATTTGCAAATGTTCTAACAGAAGTATACTACTGATTACTGACAAGGTTAAAAAAATAGGTGTCAGAATAGAGATGGATAAATAATTATGTCAATTTAAAAGTACTTTATACTCCAAATTAAAATAAGCTAGCTCTTAAAATAAATTTAGGAACTTGATAATTTGATGATATAATGAATTTTCTATGGATTTCTTTCATTCCAATATGTGTGTATGTGTATGTCTAATGATCTCATCTTATGTCTAAAGTACATTTTTCTTTTCATCTGAGAAGTTCAAAGTGAAGCTAGGAAACTGAGAGCTAGGTCTGGTCAGAAATGATGTGTGACCAGTTTGTTCAGAGATAAGCACAGAGATTGAGAGTGAAGACCTTAAAACATTTATAGCAATATGATATTGCTATGAAATTCAGATGCATTATCTGCTTTTAAGTATTAGCTATTATGAACTTCAAAATAATCACTTCTGTACAGATGTGATTAAAAAAAAAAAGACCACTATCTTCAGGAATTTTCCATCTATTCCTATTTTTTGTAGTGTTTTGATCATAAAGGGATGTTGTATTTTGGCAAAGGCTTTCTCTGCATCTATTGATATGACCATGTGGTTTTTGGTCTTGCTTTTGTTGATGTGGTGGATCACATTGATTGATTTACGTATATTAAACCAACCTTGCATGCCTGGGATAAACCCCACTTGGTCATGATGAACAATTTTTTTGATATACTGCTGTATCCGGTTGGCTAGAATTTTGTTCAATATTTTCGCATCTATGTTCATCAGAGATATTGGTCTGTAGTTTTCTTTTTTGGTTGTGTCCCTGTCTGCTTTTGGTATCAGGGTGATGTTGGCTTCATAGAAGCTGGCAGGGAGTATTCCAGTGTCTTCAATCTTCTGGAAGACTTTTAAAAGTAGAGGTATTAGTTCTTCTTTGAAAGTTTTGTAGAATTCATTTGTAAAACCATCTGGTCCAGGACTTTTATTTTTGGGAAGATTTTTGATAACTGTTTCAATTTCATTAGCTGTGATGGGCCTGTTCATGTTATCCACTTCCTCTTTACTTAGTTTTGGAAGTTGGTAGGTATCTAGGAAATCATTCATTTCTTCCAGGTTCTCTAGTTTGGTGGCATATAGTTGTTCATAGAAGCCTCGCATGATATGTTGAATTTCTGCAGTGTCTGTTGTGATATCTCCTCTTTCATTTACTATCTGATTTATTTGGGTCTTCTCCCTTTTTTGTTTTGTGAGTCTGGCTAAAGGTTTGTCGATTTTGTTTACTCTTTCGAAGAACCAACATTTACTTTCATTGATCTTTTGTATGGTTTTCCTATTCTCAATGTTATTTATTTCTGCCCTAACTTTAGTAATTTCTGTCCTTCTGGTTGCTTTAGGGTTCCTTTGTTGTTCTTCTTCTAGGTCTTTAAGATGTGGAATCAGGCTGTTTATTTGTGCCTTTTCTTGTTTCCTAATGTGTGCTTGTATAGCTATGAACTTCCCTCTTAGGACTGCTTTAGCTGTGTCCCAAATATTTTGATAGCTTGTGTCTTCATTTTCATTGAACTCTCGAAACATTTTGATTTCTTCCTTGATTTCCTCTTTGACCCAGAAGTTGTTAAGAAGTGTACTGTTGAGCTTCCACATTTTGGTACTGTTACTAATCTTTTGTTGATTGTTAAGTGTTAGTTTAATTCCACTGTGGTCTGAGAAGATGCTTGGGATGATTTCAGTGCTCTTGAATAGGCTGATGCTGTCTTTGTGGCCTAACATATGGTCTATCCTTGAGAATGATCCATGTGGATTTGAGTAAAATGTGTATTCCAGTTTCATGGGATGAATGACTCTGAAAATGTCCAATAGTTCTAGTTTATCTATCTCTTCATTTAGCTCCCTTATGTCTTTACTGATTTTCTTCCTGGATGATCTGTCAAGTTGAGAGAGTGGGGTGTTGAAGTCCCCTACTATGATTGTGTTATTGTTAATATATTGCTGTAGCTCTTTCAGTAGAAGTTTGATGTATTTAGATGGCTTCTCATTGGGTGCATAGATATTAATAATTGTTAAGTCCTCTTGATTGACTGATCCTCTGAACATTAAGTAGTGTCCATTCCTGTCTTTTTTAATCTTATCTATTTTAAAGTCTATCATGTCAGATATGAGAATAGCTGTTCCTGCCCTTTTTTGTGGGCCATTGGCTTGAATGATAGTTTTCCATCCTTTCACTTTAAGTCTGTGTTTGTCTTGTTGCGTTAGGTGAGTTTCCTGTAGACAACATATTGTTGGGTTGTGTTTTCTGATCCATCTTCCTACTTTGTGTCTTTTAATAGGTGAATTCAGGCCATTGACATTTATTGATATCAAAGATTGAAGATATTTTAACGCCATTCTTGTAGAGTTTTAGAGTGTTTTGATATATGTTCTATTTGTGGTGGTCTGGTTGTTTATAGGAAACCTTTCAGAACTTCTTTCAAGGCAGGCTTGGTGATGGTTGCTTCCTTCAACTGTTGTTTGTCTGAGAAGGTTTTGATGCTTCCATCTAGTCTGAATGACAATCTAGCAGGATATAGTATTCTTGGCTGAAAGCCTTTCTCATTGAGCACTCGATAGATATCTTGCCATTCGAAGAATAGTGGAGTCTATATATAGCAAACCTACAGCCAATATCATACTCAATGGTGAAAAACTGGAAGCATTTCCACTCAGATCAGGTACTAGACAGGGCTGCCCACTATCACCATTACTATTCAACATAGTGTTGGAAGTTCTTGCCATAGCAATCAGGCAGGAGCAAGGAATTAAAGGAATACAGATTGGAAGAGAAGAAGTCAAACTCTCCTTATTTGCAGATGACATGATAGTATACATGGAAAAACCTAAGGAATCTAGCAAGAAGCTTTTGGAAATCATCAGGCAATACAGTAATGTGTCAGGCTATAAAATTAACATTCAAAAGTCAGTGGCATTCCTCTATGCAAACACTAAGTTAGAAGAAATTGAAATCCAGAAATCAGTTCCTTTTTCTATAGCAACAAAAACAATAAAATATCTAGGAATGAACCTAACCAAAGAAGTGAAAGACTTGTATACTGAAAATTATGAGTCACTACTCAAAGAAATTGAAAAAGACACAAAGAAGTGGAAAGATATTCCATGCTCATGGGTTGGAAGAATTAACATCATCAAAATGAATATATTACCCAGAGCCATCTACAAATTTAATGCTATCCCCATCAAGATCCCAAGCACATTTTTTAGGAGAATAGAAAAAATGCTACAAATGTTTACCTGGAACCAGAAAAGACCTAGAATTGCCAAAACAATCTTGAGAAGAAAGAACAGAACCGGAGGCATCACACTGCCAGATCTCAAACTATATTATAGGGCCATTGTCATCAAAACTGCTTGGTACTGGAACATGAACAGACACACTGACCAGTGGAATAGAATTGAGAGCCCAGAAATGAGGCCCCACACCTATGGACATCTAATCTTTGACAAAGGGGCCCAGACTATTATATGGGGGAAGCAGAGTCTCTTCAACAAATGGTGTTGGAAACAATGGGTTGAAACATGCAGAAGAATGAAGCTGAATCACTGTATTTCACCAAATACAAAAGTAAATTCCAAGTGGATCAAGGACTTGGATGTTAGACCACAAACTATAAGATACTTAGAGGAAAATATTGGCAGAACTTTTTTCCGCATAAATTTTAAAGACATTTTCAATGAAACGAATCCAATTACAAGGAAGACTAAGGCAAGTATAAACCTATGGGACTACATCAAATTAAAAAGCTTCTTCACAGCAAAAGAAACCACTACCCAAATCAAGAGACCCCTCACAGAATGGGAGAAGATCTTTACATGCCATACATCAGATAAGAGTTTAATAACCAACATATATAAAGAGCTTACCAGACTCAACAACAAGACAACAAATAACCCCATCCAAAAATGGGGGGAGGACATGGACAGAATATTCACCACAGAAGAGATCCAAAAGGCCGAGAAACACATGAAAAAATGCTCCAAGTCTCTGATTGTCAGAGAAATGCAAATCAAGACAACAATGAGATATCACTTCACTCCTGTGAGAATGTCACACATCAGAAAAGGTAACAGCAGCAAATGCTGGAGAGGGTGTGGGGTCAAAGGAACCCTCCTGCACTGCTGGTGGGAATGTCAGTTGGTCCAACCTCTGTGGAGAACAGTCTGGAGAACTCTCAGAAGGCTAGAAATGGACCTACCCTATGACCCTGCAATTCCCCTCCTGGGGATATATCCTAAGGAACCCAACACATCCATCCAAAAAGATCTGTGTACACATATGTTCTTGGCAGCACAATTTGTAATAGCCAAAACCTGGAAACAACCCAGATGTCCAACAACAGATGAGTGGCTGAGCAAGTTGTGGTACATATACACAATGGAATACTACTCAGCTGTAAAAAATGGTGACTTCACCGTTTTCAGCCGATCTTGGATGGACCTTGAAAAAATCATGTTGAGTGAAATAAGTCAGAAACAGAAGGATGAATATGGGATGATCTCACTCTCAGGCCGAAGTTGAAAAACAAGATTAGAAAAGAAAACACAAGTCGAACCTGAAATGGAATTGGAGTATTACACCAAAGTAAAAGACTCTGGGGTGGGTGGGTGGGTGGGGAGAATACAGGTCCATGAAAAATGATGAATGAAATAGTGGGGTGGTATTGCTAAATGGGAATCTGGGGAATGTTATGCATGTAAAAAAAAAAAAAAGAAGTAGAAACGCAAAGCAGAAATTGACTGAGTTTGGAGTATGGCACCAAAGTAAGAAAGCAGAAGTATACTAGAGTTTGCAGTGAGTACCTCCCTAATACTTCCTCTCCACTTTTCCAAGCTTTGGGTCCATGATTGCTCAACAATTTGTTTGGCTTTGTATGTTAACTCTCTTTTCAGTCACCAGGTTCCAGGTGTCATCAGGATGCCGGCCAGACTTCCCTGGATTGAAGACACCACCAATGTGTCCTGGAGCTCAGCTTCCCCAGAGACCCATCCTACTAGGGAAAGAGAGAGGCAGACTGGGAGTATGGACCGACCAGTCAACGCCCATGTTCAGCGAGGAAGCAATTACAGAAGCCAGACCTTCTACCTTCTGCAACCCTCAATGACCCTGGGTCCATGCTCCCAGAGGGATAGAGAATGGGAAAGCTATCGGGGGAGGGGGTGGGATATGGAGATTGGGCGGTGGGAATTGTGTGGAGTTGTACCCCTCCTACCCTATGGTTTTGTTAATTTAAAAAAAAAAAAAAAAAAAGAGGTGAGAACCTGGGGTTTGGGGCTTAGAAAAAAAAAATAAAAAAAAATAATAAAAAAAAAAGACCCCGTTTGTTTGGCTTTGTATAACTCTCTTTTCAGTCACCAGGTTCCAGATGTCATCAGGATGCCAGCCAGGCTTCCCTAGACTGAAGACTCCACCAATATGTCCTGGAGCTCCACTTCCCCAGAGACCCACCTGTTGTATGCTTTACATTGGGTAGTTCTCCCCCGCCAAGAGAATTGGATCAGTCCAGTTAGTTTCGTGGGCCTGCTTGGCCCCGCCCCGAAGAAACCCCGAGAGAGGGTTCCTGAGTTCCAGAGTAAGAGAGTTTGGGAGTTGCAGAGTAAGAGAGAGTGCTTGCGCCGCCGCAAAGAGACAGCAGAGTTCTGTTTGGTGATTAGTTTGGTTTAGTTTATGAATCGTTGTTCCTGAATAAAGAAATACAGCTTCCCTGCCCAGCCGTTGTCTCCGCGTCTCTGTTACCCGCCCGTGAAGCAAGCCCGGCCAGCTAGAGACACCGAAATTTTTAACAACAAATGGCGCCCACGTGGACCTGACTTGTGCATCTCTCAGATAAGTAAAGACAATTTGGCTACCTATGCTCGATAGCCTTCTCTTCTGCTTGTGAAGAGATCTCCAAAGACCTCTGCTCTTTCTTCACGAGACTGTTTTGCTGTTTCTGGAACATTTATCTCTGGACCACTCTGTGGTTTCCACTCGCTCGGGCGAGCTCAGAACAGCCAGCGGGAAGAGCCAGCGGGCGGGAGGCAAGGCGCGGAGCTGCTGTTTCCACCTGGTTAAACAGCCAGCCAGCCGGCTGCGCCCAGACAACCCCGCGCACCGCGCCCGCAGCCCCGCAGCCCGCAGGAGGCTGACGCCAGCACACAGGAGCCCGATGCCAACACACTGGAGCCCGATGCCAACACGCAAGAGCCCGAGGCCAGCCCACAGGAGCCGGCTCTCCACCGCGTGGCGCAGGGCACTGGATGTGTGATCCCTCCATGCTGCTCGGCCACTGCGAACAGGGCAGCAGACATGGCAGGGCCATGGGGCAGGGCCGTGGCAGCCTATCATGGCTGCCACCTCTGGGCACCTAGGCCCACGCCTTCTACAAAGCTGGCCTACCCACCCTCTTGCTATGAATTCTGGAACAATCCCAGACCTCCCAGACCCCCGGGCTCCCTGCCGAAACTGGGCACACGAGATCTCCAGCTGCCGGTCCAGTCTGAAGGCAGACAAGCTGGAGTACACAGAGATTTGTGCAGAGATCGCAACCTGCAATTCCTAGAAGTGAAGCTGTGCAGGAAGCCACCTCCAGATGGTGAACCCCCCCCAACAACTAAGACAGTACATATCTAAATTCATGTTTAAAATGACATGTCTTCGTAACAAAGGTTTCTCTCCTTGTATATTAATGACCATGTTTATGTGTATGTTTAAAGTTTGGTAAACAATAACTTTAAGGCTAAATTCTTACTAGACAAAGTTAAATGAAAAAGGTTTTCAATGTAATTCTCATAAAGATAAAATTAACTTACATTTAAAGTCTGAGGTAAAAATTAGTTAACAATCAATATATTTTAACTAAGTTGGTCTAAACAAAAGGTTAAATAGACTTGTTGATGTGTAAAACTCTCCATTACCTTCTCTATTAGAAATGGTAGATCGCACAATGGCTATGCTAATCATTCTCATGCCTGAGGTTTCCTTTCCTGACTCCATCTTGAATGGGTGTAACAAAAGGTTAAAAAGACGTTGTTGCTATGTAAAAGTCTCAAATTCCTTCTCTATTAGAAATATGCTAATAACAAGTTTTGTTTCATAGTAAGTAAATTGCAGCCAGCTGCCTTTGGGACTCTAGGCCATTCCCCGCCCCCATGCAAATGCCTGTCAAGGCAAGTACGCCCCCCAGAGGCAAGAAATGTTTTTTTTTAAGCTGATAAAGTTTTGCCCACAGAGGCAAAAAATGGCCGGCCCCCTCAGGCCTTCCCTTGGCAGCACACTGGTTCTTATTACTTGCTTACATGTTTCTCCATGTTTGTGCCAGTTTCTTTTTTAAAAATGCCTGTATGATATATGTTTCTGTTCACCCCACACCCTTGATACTATAGTCATTTAGTTAAAAAGAAAAGGGGGAATTGTTGTATGCTTTACATTGTGTAGTTCTCCCCCGCCAAGAGAATTGGATCAGTCCAGTTAGTTTCACGGGCCTGCTTGGCCCCGCCCCGAAGGAACCCCGAGAGAGGGTTCCTGAGTTCCAGAGTAAGAGAGTTCGGGAGTTGCAGAGTTGCAGAGTAAGAGAGAGTGCTTGTGCCGCCGCAAAGAGACAGCAGAGTTCTGTTTGGTGATTAGTTTGGTTTAGTTTATGAATCATTGTTCCTGAATAAAGAAATACAGCTTCCCTGCCCAGCCGTTGTCTCTGCGTCTCTGTTACCCACCCGTGAAGCTAGCCCGGCAAGCTAGAGACGCCGAAATTTTTAACAACACCCACCCTACTAGGGAAAGAGAGAGGCAGACTGGGAGTATGGACCGACCAGTCAATGCCCATGTTCAGCAGAGAAGCAATTACAGAAGCCAGACCTTCTACCTTCTGCAACCCACAATGACCCTGGGTCCATGCTCCCAGAGGGATAGAGAATGGGAAAGCTATCAGGGGAGGGGGTGGGAAATGGAGATTGTGTGGTGGGAATTGTGTGGAATTGTACCCCTCCTACCCTATGGTTTTGTTAATTAATCCTTTCTTAAATAAAAAAAAAGACCCCGACCTAGATAGTAATACCAATTTGTAGGTATAAGGGGTTTTTGTTTGTTTGTTTGTTTGTTTTTGCAAATGGGCCTTCAACTTCATAGATGAATTCCTATGCCATAACCAACATAGAAACAGCCCAAGGACAGAGGTATATCACCCAGCTTAGCAACCCAGTCTGGGAATGCCTTAGGACACTCAGAATGCACCTGCCGTGTGAAAAGGCAATTCCTCTACTGAAAAGATTTGCTGAAGAGCACACAATCACTTATTCAAAGAGCTAAATCCACACCTATGTTCACACCAGCACTAGCACTAGCAGTGAGGATAGTCCACACTTGGAAATAACCCAAAGATTCATGAATAGGTGAGTGGTTAAATTGTGGTGCGCTGGCAAAATAGTTCACTTGGACGGTGAACTACTTTGCCATGTACATGACCCAGATTCAAGTTTGGACCCCATGCTTTGAAGGAAACTTCAATGCCATGGTTCATTTCCCTCTCTGTGTCTCATTCTTTCTATCGGAAAAGGCCCAACTGGAGTGGTGAAGGCTCATTCATGGACAGAAGTTGAGAAAGAAGAACAGAAAGGAATAATAAAAAGTAGAACTTAGACTGGATTTGTTGTATTGCACCAAAGTAAAGGACTAAGGTGGGGGTCGGGGGGGGGGGGGGGCTCTCAGGTCCTGGTGCCTGATGGTGGAGGAGGACCTAGGCTGGGGGCAGAGTGTTTTGCATAAAATTAAGAAATGTTATAAATGTATCAACAACTGCATTCGATGTAAAAATTAATCGCCCCATAAGAAAATGGACAATAAGAAGGAAGGAGAGAAAAGAAAAGGAAATACATAATAGAATTCCACTCAGCCATAAGAAATGATGAGGTTTTCTCTTTTGCCACATTTTAAAAAGAAACTTGAAGGTATCATGCTAAGTAAGATCAGCCAGAAGAGAAGGAGGAATACCAAGGGACAACATTCATAAGTGGGAACTAAGAAGCATAAAAGCAAAATCACAGAGTGAAACTTTCACTGGCTGTGATCTATCGCAACAGATGCAAGAATTCTAAAGAAGGGAAATACAAGAGAGGGAATTGGGGACACAATGTATATTGTAGAGCAAGATGACAGTGGGTGGTGGGTGTGATGCAGTTATATATATATAGAGAGAGGACTAATAGTCCAGGAGGTGGTACAGTGGAAAAGCATTAGACTGTTACTATGAGGTCTTGAGTTCATTCCCTAGTATCACATTGCTAAGTGATGCTCTTTTTCTCTCTCTCTTAAATAAATATAACTTTTTTTCTAAAAAAAAAAAAAAAAAGAAGAAGACAAAGAAAAAGAAGAGGAAGAAGGAGGGAGGAGAAGGAGGAGAAGGAGGAGGAGGAGGAGGAAGAGAAGAAGAAAATGTATTCATGTGACACCAAATATTATTTCCCCCAGTATAGCAATTTGAGGGGAGAAAAGAGAGTGAGGAGTGCACTCATCATACATTTCCAGCAAGCTTGCAAAGTATTGAATATATTATAGCATAAAGATTATAAAGTGATTTATCTGGCAAGACAAAATAAGCTGTATTTAAGTGTGTGTATACATTCATTTTTTTTTCACAGAGACAATAATCACTCCCAAGTTTTCTCCAGTTGGTCATCAATTCTAAAAGCTGTTCTCAGAATGTGTGCAGGTGTTAGTAGTTACACCTCTGGAAAGAGTGTTTTGTTAATACCAAAATATTTTTATTTTTTTTGGAGGGGGGTAATGAAGTGAAAGCATACATTTCTTTAAACTAGAAAGCTTTATTTTGCCCCAGGAGAACTGAAGCCTGAAGAAATGTCTTTACAAATTGTTATGATTATTTTATTGCGCAATAAACTCAAGTGTGATTGAGCCGTCAGTGACGTGGAGATATTGTTAAGCCTAGAATCACATGGCTGAGTGATTGGCTGGCCCCCAAGCTGGCTGACTCAAATGATGCAGAAGATGAATGAGGCAGGAGAGGGACTGCCTCACACTGGTGCCAACCCAATTAACATCAGCAAAAATCCCTTTAAATTTATCGGTTGCCTGGAATTCTGAAAATGGTGGAACCAAGTTTTTTCCTGTGCCTTCAGGGTAAATTCATTAGATGGAAAACGGCATCTTATTAAGCATGGAGCTCAGCAACAAAAACCAGGGTGTCAACGCTAATGGTCCTTAAGATACCTATAGAGGGTCAGCCTGGAAGTAGTGGGGGCAAAGACAGGGAGATGCTGGCCTTTCTTGGCTCACAGTAGGCTCTTCAGAAATAAGGTCTTCTGGGATGGGAAGATGGCTAGCATTGGAGCAATGGACTTTCACACCTGCGATCCTGGGGGTCCCGGGTTCAACTCCTAGTCCTTCCATTTATCAAAGTTGAATAATGCTCCAGTTTCTCTTGTAAAATTAAATAAATGAAAGTATTTTCATACAAATCTTTACATAAAAGTAAATAAATACATGGTGTCTTATTAGAACTGGTTAGCTCTTAGAAAGACTGTCAGGAACACATTATCATTCCATTTATAAAATGATGATTAGAGAAAGGCAAAGGGAAAAACAGAGATAGTAGGAAGATATAAAGAAAAAGATGTCAACATGTTGCGTTCAGGTTCACCAAAACTCCTATTTGGTTTTTCTTTTATTTGTTTGAGTAAGAATGACTCATTTGTGTTGATTCAGTGTCAGCCATATTCATAACTGTTGTTCTTTAGCCCTGATTGACAATTCTATAGAACAAAGTTGAACTCACTGGCCTCCAAAGCAATCAAACCTACAACCTGAACCTCTGTTCACTGTGCCCTTGACAACCAGATGAGCACACAGGCAAATACATCCAACCCCAGGATCCCCTAAATAACCCATCATTGTGCACTGGGCAGTGGGTGGTACCACTTCTGAGAGAACTCGTGACACAATAGTCCCTTTGTTCAGAAGAGACATGAAGGGTATTGAAAAGGGTCATGCCACACAGGGCTTTTGTGTGAACAGACATAACACTATGGGGCGGGGTGGGTAAGGGTGCAGCTAGGAGAGTGGTTTTAGCTATCTCATTCACTGCTGCAGCAAAATCAATAATATACCTAGAAATAAACCTAACCAAAGAAGTAAAAGACTTGCATACTGAAAACTATGAGTCACTATTCAAGGAAATAGAAAAAGATACCAAGACATGGAAAGACATCCCATGCTCATGGATTGGAAGAATAAATAACATCAAAATGAATATTCTCCCCAGAGTCATATACAAATTTAATGCGGTACCCATCAAAGTTCCACCAAGTGTCTTTAAGAGAAAAGAACATAAACTGCAATCATTTATCTGGAACCAGAAAACACCCAGAATTGCCAAAACCATCTTGATGAAAAGAAACAGAAATGGAGGCATCACACTCCCAGATCTCAAACCATATTATAAGGCCATCATCATCAAAACAGCCTGTCACTGGAACAAAAATAGGCACACAGACCAGTGGAACAGAATTGAAAGCCCAGAACTAAACCCCCCACTTACGGACATCTAATCTTTGATAAGGGGGCACAAAGTATTAAATGGAGGAAGGAGGCTCTCTTCAATAAATGGTGCTAGCAAACCTGGTTTGAAACATGCAGAAGAATGAAACTGAACCACCTTATCTCACCAGAAACAAAAATCAACTCCAAATGGATCAAGGACCAGAAGCTATCAAATACTTAGAGGAAGACATTGGTGGAACACTTTCCCACCTAAACCTCAGGGACATCTTTGATGAAACAAACCTAGTTGCAAGGAAGACTAAAGCAGAAACAAACCAATGGGACTACATCAAATAGAAAAGCTTCTGCACAGCCAAAGAAACTATCGTACAAACAAGGAGACCCCTCACAGAATGGGAGAAGATCTTCACATGCCATCAATCAGACAAGAGACTAATCACCAAAATATACAAAGAGCTCAGCAAAGATAGCAACATAAAAGCAAATGACCCCATCCAAAAATGAGCAGAGGATATGAACAAGACATTCACTTCAGAGGAGATCCAAAAGGCTAACAAACACATGACAAGTTGCTCCAGGTTGCTGAGTGTCAGAGAAATGCAAATAAAGACAACAATGAAATACCACCTCATTCCTGTGAGGATGGCATACATCAAAAAGGACAGCAGTAACAAATGCTGGAGAGGGTGTGGGGACAGAGGAACCCTTCTGCACTGCTGGTGGGAATGTAAACTGGTCCAGCCTCTGTGGAGAGCAGTCTGGAGAACTCTCACAAGGCTAGACAAGGACTTTTCATATGACCCAGTAATTCCTCTCTTGGGAATATACCCCAAGGACTCCATAACACCCAAACAAAAAGATATCTGTGTACATATGTTCAGAGCAGTGCAATTTGTAGTAGCTAAAACCTGGAAGCAACCCAGGTACCCAACAACAGATGAGTGGCTGAGAAAGCTGTGGCATATATACACAATGGAATACTATGCAGCTATCAAGAACAATGAACCCACCTTCTCTGACCCCTCTTGGATGGAGCTAGAAGAAATTATGTTAAATGTGCTAAGTCAGAAAGTTCAAGATGAGTATGGGATGATCCCACTCATCAACAGAAGTTGAGAAAGAAGATCAGAAAGGAAAACTAAAAACAGGATTTGACTAAATATGGAGCAGGGCACCAAAGTAAAACCCTGGGGTGAGGGTGAAGGTGGATATTTGGCTTCCTAGGCAGCTGGGGGGGGGGTGTGAGTGGGTGGGATAGGACACAGTCTTTTGGTGGTGGGGATGGTGTTTATGTACACTCCTATTAATTTGTGGTCATGTAAATCACTATTTAATTAATATGAGAGGGGGAAAATTGATTGCATGTCTCAAACTTTTTAAAGCACAGACTGAGTCTTTTTAATACGTAGGCTGAGTCTTTGATATGTTGATACTCTCAAAAGCCTAGACCAGGGAGAACAGAAGCAACTGGTAGCACAGCTATATACAAATAATGTCAAAGGACAGAAATGATGGTTTTGGCTATACATCCATACCCCCCAAAACACACTTTTTTTAAAAGTTTGGTTTATCAAAAAGTGAGCCCCAGTTGTACGATTGGTTAGCGAGTGGTACATATATGGTTTATCAAAAAGATCATTTTTTTCCAGGTATGTTTGATTCTAAATCCACCAAATAACTCATGGAAGGATTTATTGTGTTCCCTACTATATATACCTGATTTGAAATATAACAAAATATAGGGCCTTGCCCTCAATGTGGATCAACAATGGTAGGAAATATTCCATTCTCGAAGGGAGGTTAGACAACACAATCTACCTATAGCCCAAGGAAGATGGGTCCTGAAATTAGTGCAGCCTACAAAGTTCCTAGATTGACCTAGAATACAAGCTCAGACCTATAGGGATGCAAAGGTTACATAGGCTCCTCTGCTGAATATGGGCCCCAGATGAAGTCGATGGGGTTTACAGTTGACAATACTCTTTTCTGTGATCCAGCTTTCTAGTCCTTTTTCCAACTATGACACCATCTCCCCAGACAATACCTTGGGTACTTGCATGTTAGCTGTCAGGCTCGGGCAAAAACTAGTAAAGTCACGGGTTCCTTGGAAGACACCTAAAATAGACCTACTAGCTTTTTCCAGAACAGAGACCCCAACTCTTCATCTGCAATATTCTTGCCTTTAGGTTCATGATTAGTCAACAATTTGTTCTGCTGTATATCTTAACTCTTTTTCAGCCAGCAGGTGTCAGATGCTACCAAGATGCCAAGCTGACTTCCCTGGGCAGATGACCCCACCAATGTGTCCTGGAGCCCCACTTCCCCAGAGCCCTCCCCCAGTAGGAAAAGAGGGAGAGAGACTGGGAGAATGCATCGACCTGCTGGACATGGGCCATGTTCAGCGGAGAAGCAATTACAGAGGCCAGAACCCCCACCTTCTGCACCCCATAATGATCCTGAGTCCATACTCCCAGAAGGATAAAGAATAGGAAAGCTTTTAAGGTAGGGGATGGGATAGGAAGTTCTGATGATGGGAATTGTGTGAAACTGTACCACTCTTATCTTATGATCTTGTCAACAGTTCCATTTTATACATAAAAATATATATCTATCAAGGTGAAATGTCAGCATCCGCAAAAAGTTTCTCAAACACTTCCTCTCCCATAGAGAAAATATTATGTGTTGTTTAAGCTGCTAATTGTACTAATTGTACATACAGTGCATGACAGCAGTGGGAAATTTTTTTAAAAAAATACTTATTCACTGAATTAACACTTCTGATTCTCTAATGCTGTTCAAGGCTCATGAGATGACAGAGTTAACTTACTGGAATTCCTGTTACTTTCTGCTTTCATTTTTAGCAATTCCATGTGCCACAAAGGCAATGTGAGGGGATAGTAAGAAAGATGTACAGACTGGAATGGCAAACTATCTAATCTAAGAGACAGCAGTCACCTGAAACACTCTAATGGGCTCAAGGCAAAGAGGCTGGAGAGAGAGAGAGCATAGACAATGTGCAGTGATGCCTTTGAGAAAGACACCAGGTGCAGAAAGAAGGACTAAGGTGAGGAGGGCATCTCTGTGTTAAACTACAGACTATATTCTTCTAGATCTCTGTGTCTTTGCTTTTTGTATTTTTTTTTTATTTTTTCTTCTTTTTTTTTTTCTTATTTCCTTTTGTTGCCCTTATTGTTTTATTGTTGTAGTTATTATTGATGTTGTTGTTGTTGTTGTTGTTGGATAGGACAGAGAGAAATGGAGAGAGGAGAGGAAGACAGAGAGGGGGAAGAGAAAGACAGACACCTGCTTCACCGCTTGTGAAGTGACTCCCCTGCAGGTGGGGAGCCGGGGGGGCTTGAACGGGGATCCTTAAGCTGGTCCTTGCGCTTAGCGCCACCTGAGCTTAATTCACTGTGCTACTACCCAACTCCCATGTCTTTGCTTTCTAACATTATTTCTATGCTGATGCAGATGTTACCCAGAAAAAAAAAATGTCTCACTGCTGATTGTTTTCCAGACCATTTCCTCATCCCTGCTCTGGAGAGTTTAATCCATAATCATTGTCAGCTGAGACAACGCTGGCCACTCTACCACTTACCAATTTATGCCGTCTCCACTGAATCGATCCCAGCAGAAATGTAGACCAGCTCTTCACGGGAGAGCCTCTCTCCTGGAGAAGTAGCCAGGGGCCAGAGATTGCCACCCCAAACAGAAGAATCCACAGTTGCTGATCTGAGAGTTCAGGCAGGTGTTTAGAGGATCAAAGGAGACCTCAGGACACTTGACACATCATAAGCAGAACTCAGTATCACTGCTTATCCCAGCAGCAAGTTTCTGATATTTTGATTTATTCCCTCTTCCTCTTTCTCTTGCTGGATTCACATGGACCCTAGGAAATTGAGAGAGGAGAGATTAGTTTCTCTCTCATTTTAAACTCTTCCCTGTCATTTTGCTATAGTAAGACTCTTGTAACTATGTGAAAGTCAAGATGTAATCTAGTTCTAAGGAATGATCCCCGAAGAATCTTCCAGCTCCCAGTGGATGGAGGTGCTTGCAGTGAACAGAAGGGAGAGTAAACAAAGGTGAAAGGACACAGTCTCAGGTCCCAAAGCTACAGAGACTCACCAGGTCAGATCTCTGCATAAGTGAGACCTTCCCACAACTGGCTGTTCTTTGGATCAGTCTTGGCAATTGTCTCCAATACAAGCGGGAGCCTAAGTGGGGCCACTCTGCAAATTCATGAGGCAGGGGAAGACACGCAAGTTGGACATATGCATGATTATTACAGGAAGAGGGAAACATCACAACTATTTTGCATCTCACCGTGCAGCCCGGCTGTAGCCCAGACGCTGGTAGGGCAGAGACAGATAGGGTGGGGAAATTTTCTAATCTCAATGAAATTCATTTGCCTTTTCCAGTAAGGCAAGGATTAAGTGATTACATGTCTGACCTGCTGCTTTAATATCGTCACCGGGAGTGAGAAAGATCTGAAAGACTTAGGATGAAGCAGGTCTGTGTTATGCCTGGTACACTGTCTTATTAGGCAGAGAAGCAGATTCTATATAAACACATTTTCTCAGCAGGCAAGGCAAGTTAATAAGATGAACCCTTAACACTCAGTGCTTGCAGGGTTTAAGAACATACTTAAGGAGATATTGTGGCTTTCCTGACGTTCAACACACATTTCTCTGGGGAATACGTGGGAGTATAGAGTGTGGTAAAGAGGAAGCTCCTTCAACAAGTCTCATCTTTTCTTTCCTCTGTTTAGTAACAGAGGAAGTTTTGACTGAAGCAATTGTCGGGCCCTTCCTGGAAGAAGGAAAGACTGCTCACTGTCTGAAGTTGGGCTGAATACCTGAATACATACCATAGATGCTAACTCTTTTTTTTTTCTAAATGAATTTTTTTTAATTTGGGAAGAATTTTTAAATTTTTATTGTAAGCATACACATCTTTCAAGATGGACTAACAAGTCATCTAGATCTAGATAAATCTGACACTATTTATCTTAAATAACAAGCTCTACTTCTTCAAAGACAGGGTGATTGATTAAATCCCAAATCAGACACAATTTCTCCTCACGATTTCTCCCTTCTCAGTCCTTTACAATCGCTGAAATATGGGGACTGATTTAATTTTCTATTTTTTTAAATTTTTTAAAGATTTCATTTATTTATTTATGAGAAAGGAGGAGAGAAAGAACCAGCCATCACTCTGGTGCATGTGCAGCTGGGGATCGAACTCGGGACATCATGCTTGAGAGTCTAGTGCCTTAGCCACTGCGCCATCTCCCAGACCACCTGATTTAATTTTCTTTGTCAAAGGTCATCATAATTAAATCAGGCAATTGCTTCTCTATTTTTTTCTGTTTCCTTTTAGTACTTTCATGAGAAAATCGAGCTAGGACTTGCAAAACAAAACAAGGTCAAGCTATTCCCTATCTTGATATTACTACCAGGACTTCCATCCTTCCACATATATACCGGAGTGTGGCTCTCCTTTCATTTCATTTGCTTCCTTCACATTTTCAGGATGAAATTTAATAATGTAAGGTCATTATTTCAGAGTAGTGAGAATGATTCCCTTGAAAAGTCTTTGTATCACTATGTGAAGCTCAAAAGGCAATGCCCCATAATCTGTACTCCCTTGAGAAATGTCATAAGCTACCTTCCATTATCACCTGATCGCATGCAAACTCCATGAATCAGTATCACAGTAGGTTTACAGTCTATCAGTGACTTACCTGAATCCTTAAATAAGTTTACAAGAAAAGCAGCTTTCTGAAGTAGTATTGGTTTATACTAGTTTCAAAATCTAGGAGTGTATTATAAATCAATCCAGATTTTTTTCTTGAGATATTTATTAAAGTATTAGAAATCTTTGCTGCAAATATACATTTCATATTAGGTGCTTGAGTGCATCTTTATTTATTTATTTATTTATTTATTTATTTTTATTCAGGGTTATCGCTGGAGCTCGGTGCCTGCATCACGAATCCACTGCTCCTGCAGGCCATTTTTCCCCTTTTGTTTCCCTTGTTGTTTTGCTTGAGTGCATCTTAACAAGCCCCTCTATTTGCTTACTATCTATTCATTAATTTTTTTTCACAATGAAGATTCCACTGCTCTGGGATGGTTTTTCAGACAGAAACAGGTAGACAAAGAGAGGGGAAGACAGGAGTCAGGTGGTAGCACAGCGGGTTAAGTGCACATGGCACAAAGCGCAAGGACCTGTGTAAGGATCCTGGTTCAAGCCCCCAGCTCCCCACCTGCAGGGGAGTCGCTTCACAGGCGGTGAAGCAGGTCTGCAGGTGTCTGTCTTTCTCTCCCTCTCTGTCTTCCCTTCCTCTCTCCATTTCTCTCTCTCTTATCCAACAATGACGACGTCAATAACTACAACAATAAAAAACATGGGCAACAAAAAAGAGAATAAATAAATAGTTAAAAAAAAAAACAGAGAGAGAGCAAGAGGGAAAGACAACATGAAAGCTGTTTCCAGCGCAGTGGCGCAGACTGAACCCTGGCAGAGGGGATGCACCATCCCAATGAGCTGTTTGGCCAACCTCATCTTTATTTTTATTTTATGACACAATGGCATAAAATAAGACTTGCTATCACCAAGTCTTCCTAGATAGGTCATTAGCACTCAAATGACAGTGACCCCTGTTATGGCTTAATGGCAGAGCACAGGACTTGCCTGTGTCTGGGGGGTGGGTGTCCTGAGGTAAGTCTCTGGATCAAAAGAACAGTCTCTTCAGTTCTCACTGATTTGACGCAATCAGTGTTTTAAGTTGGTAGACAAATTAAGCCATGCTGAGAAGTATGCAGTATTGAATCGAAATTAGCAGGCACGGAGATGAGAGAACTCAAGTAGGAAAAAAATGATATGAGGAAGCAGTAAACAATGACTGAAGTTTATAATTAAAAACCCTAGATTGACCCGTCAATGCCCATGTCCAGTGAAGAAGCAATTACAGAATCCAGACCTCCTGCCTTCTGCTCCCCATAAAGATCTTTGGTCCAGACTCCCAGAGGCAGAAAGAATAAGAAACCTTCCAATGAAGGGGAGGGGATAAGGCACTCTGGTGGAGGGAACTGGATGAATTACGCCACTTTTATCTCACAATCTTGTTGGTCATTATTAAATCAATAATAAGAATAACAGAAGTTGGAAAATAAGAAAACACAAAGCAGAACTTGGACTGGGTTTGCTGTATTGCACTAAAGTAAGACACTCTGGGGTGGGAGGGGGAGGTTTAAGTCCTGGAACATGATGGCAGAGGAGAACCCAGAGGGGGCTGAATTGTTAACAATTACTTGGTTGTCAAATAAAAACAGATTGGTTGCTTTAATTTAGTAAATTTTAAGAAAATGACTTGTCAGTCCATGTTTTTCATGTGTATGCCATTTGACATTTTATTTATCTTTTTATATATTTTTCATTTTGCATAGAGACAGAGAGAAATTGAGAGGAAAGACAACTGTAGCACTACTCCACCACTTGTGAAGTTTCTCCCCAGCATATGAGAACTGGGGACTGGGGATTTGAACCCAGGTCCTTGAGCTCTGTAATATGTACACTCACCCAGCTGTGCCAGTACCCAGCCCCATATTAACCCAGTTTTTAATTTGTGATGAGTGGTGTAAGATTATAGGGTATAATTCCACAACAAAGTTCTGTGCCGCCCACCCTCCCAGTAAGCACCACAGTTCTAATCAAGTCTTAGAGTGTGTTAACTTCTGGTTTTCTTCCTTTGTTCCTCCAAGTTCATGTGAATCAGATCTCTAGATTCCACTCTGAGTGAAACCATCTGGTAGCTGTCTTTCATCTCTTTACTTATTTCACTAAGCAGCATCACCTCTAGCTCTAAAAGTTTTTCCCCAAAGGACAATGTCATTTTTTTTTCTTTTCTTTTGCTACAGAGTGTAGTATAAGCTTTTTTTTTTTTTTTTTTTTTCCTAGTCATCTGCTGATAGGCATTTATGATGCTTCCACTCTGGGCTCATTCTGGAGCATTACTTAGCCAGTCCTGTACGTCACGTACATTGCCGGCATTTTCAGGGCGCCGGGTTAAGTGCACTTCGTATGTAGTGCAAAAGGACCAGTGCAAGGATCCCAGTTCGAGGCCCCACTCTCCACCTGCAGGGAATCACTTTACAAGCAGTGAAGCAGGTCTGCAAGTGTCCATCTTTCTCTCCCTCTTTCTACCTTCCTCTCCCCTCTCAAGTTCTCTCTGTCCTAGCCAATAAAATGAGGGGGGGGGGGATGTCTGTCAGGAGCAGTGGATTCATATTGCTGGCACTGAGCCCCAGCAGTAACCCTGGAGGCAATAAATCAATAAATAAAATAAAACATTTTCAGAATTTCCAAAACATTTAGATTGCTAAGATCTTGTTGTTGGACTTGGAAGACACCATCATCATTATGGAAAAAAATAAATGTTCATGCTTGAGGTTCCAGAGTCCCAAGTTCAATGCCCAGCACCACTATAAGCCAGAACTAAGGAAAGCTCTGACAGCAACATAATATCATACTATTTGCATATTTATCTTATATTTGAAGGTAATTGAAACATGTTTGGTTTCTAAAGATTTGAAAGTTTACACGATTCCATTAAAGCACAGACTATTAGGACTGATCATCATTGATTTGGGGCACAATTATTTAATTTTAATTAGGTTGCATTTTTTTTTAGAAAAAAATGTTGTTTACTTATCAACAAGAAAATGTCCCTTTTTCTATTGAAAGAGAATATTCACTGTGATGATGCCCCCAACAGTTATATCTGTGTGACCTGGATTTTCATTTATTTATTGACTTCTATTTTCTCTTGTCATTGCTTGACTTGAGTGACTGCAGGACAACTTTTTCCAATAGAAAGAAACAGAGACACAGGGAGAGCAGGAGGGACACTGCAGAATGAGAGCTTTCTCCAACACTGTGGATGTCAAGGTTGAGCCTTGATGTCATACTTGGCAAAGCAGGCATCGTCCCAAGTGAGCAATCTTTCTAGTCCACTTTCTTGCCTCTAACATTTTTACTTCTGCAACTAAACCATAAACAGACGGGGTGCTGTGACTGACTACGTTGGGGTCTCTAAAAACAAAGTAGTCAACCGTCTCTAAGACCTTGAGAAAAACATGGTGGCTGTCCTTAGGGGACTAGGGTCACAGAATTTTAGTGGTAGGAGTTGTGTGGAACTGTCTCTCTATTATCCTATAATCTTACAAATCACACACATACAAAAAATATATATCTACACCTATGAAAGATGGTAAAAGCAAAGAGGAGAAAAATGGCAGGTCATTGCCACCTTCCAGACACCAAATTGCAGATGCTACCATGTTCCATCCTAACTTCTCTGGACAGGTGACCTCCCCAGTGTGCCCTGGAAACTAGCCTCTCCAGAACCCTTCCCCCCACCCCCGGGAAAGACATAAACAGGATGGGGGTGTGGATCCACCTGCCAAGGCCCAGGTTCAATGGAGGAGCAATTATAGAAGCCAGCCCTTCCACCTTCTGCTCCACATACAGAATTTTGGTCCAGACTCCCAGTGAGGGAGAAGTGGTAGGAGGAAGAGGATAAGAGGTCTCTGAACTCCAGCTTCATCAGGATCCAGAGAGAGAGAAGGAAAAAGGGAGAGACACTTGGATGTAATAATAGAATTATGTGTGGCTTGGAGGGGAGAGAGGACTGGACCTGGAAGTAAAGGGGGAAGTGATGGCTGGCCCAAGTTTGCAACCTTAGGAAAACTGTGGCTTTCAATGGAGGGATTGGGGATTCAGAACTCTGATGGTGGGAAGGGTGTAACATGTTGACATGTAATTTTGTAGATCAATATTAAATCACTAATAAATATTTTTAAAAAAATAAAAGAAAGATAGCGAGTCATCATCTTCTCTCATCATAGTCTTACATGTCACCTATTTTACGAGGAAGGTTCCAGCACCTTCTCCACAAACATTCACATTGGCAAAGCACAATCTTACCAGCCACATGACTTACGTCAGTGGATTGGTTTAAAGACTGAACTCGGTCAACAGCATCACGCATGATTTACAATCACACCTTAATGAAACACTGAGAACTGTTTTAAAAAAGTGCAGCAGGATTTTAAGGAAATTGGTTGTCTGTATTTACCCTTGAATTAAGTGTTAAAGGGAAACAGAATAATAATATATAAAACTCGGGTTTCCTGTAACAACTATAATTATGATAACTAACATCTGTATATAGCTTCACAGTTTGCAAAGTGCTCTCTCATACATTACCTCATTTAGTAGAGTGGAAATGTTTAATGATTCCGTTCTTAAACTGCATTTCATTAATAGTATATATACTGCACATATATAAAACATATATATATATATTTAATAAGTGCATTTAGGAGAACTATCTTCATAAGCACTTTGCACTAAGTCTGTACAAAAGGCTGATAGGGAGATGTTGAAATCCAATATCACCCTCATAAATCAAGTAAACATCAAATAAAATCTGTCAAACACTTCATAATGTTGTGGGCATGTCATCAAACTTGAGAATCCTGCTGTGTCACCTCAGAAATGATAAAGAGAGCTGAGGTGTGAAACCATGCTGTTAGGAGTTTCATTAAAGCCTTATTTACTAGTTCAGAACGAATTTACATTGATCTTTTAAACTATTGCTAACCACAAATGCATTAAACCTAAACAGTCTTCATTTACTGAGGAATAAATGTGTCAGCAGAACCGTGACTTCTGTCCAATGTTGTTCCGGTATTTAATTCACAAAGGCTCAGTGTTAAGCTTTTTATTGCTTGTTGTGCTAAAGCGTATTCGTTTAATTGCAAATATATTTCCTTCCTGCATCATTATCAAAATTGTTATCTTAAGGAAATATTGTTTTTAAATAATCTGCTGGAAACCAAGACCAGTCCGCCGGCATATTCAGAATAATTGTTTCCTGCTACAGATGAGTGAGCAATTAAGTGGTGACATGGTTAGAGCTACTGTAAAGGGAGGTGAAGGTAAGAGAAGTTAGACTGTGCTTATATGAGTGGTGAGAAGCTTCCTGAGTTTTGGGGGGAACACTCACAGCCGGTTAGTCAAGACCTCTCTCTTTGCAGTTTCAGTGACTCTGTGAACATTTGCAGGGCTTGAGTCAATACATCCATAATTACAAATGCATTTTGTAATTTTTGAGGTGTAAATGATGTCAGAAGTGACCTTGAACTTTCCATCTTTGAAGCGGAGACACGTGTGTCTGTTTAAAATGTTGACCTTGATTGTTTACCGGATTAATTCAGGGGAAAGGACCTGCTTGTGGGCTCTAAATGAAAAGATACTGCTAACACTCACATGGATCATACAGACCACAGAAAAGAACATAGAAACAGCCTAGCAAAATACATGACAGAAGGACAATCTGTTCTCCAAGGATGTTTGGGGCTTAACATGCAATACTTTGTATTGCCATCAAGTAGCAAAATGCAATAAGCACAGTTTTTCCATTTCAGTAGGTGGTGCATTTTATTTATAATATTCTTGACCTTTCGTTAGATAAACCCACACTAAATAGGATATATCACATATTGTCCATTAAGTGGAGTTTATTAAAAAAAAAAAAAAAACTTCCTGGGAGATAAACCCTTCAGATCAGTAGCATTTCTTTCAGGAAGAGAGCAATTATTCACTCAGATGATGATTACGGAAAAGACTTTGGGGAGTATTCATTATGTCTGGGAGGAGTTTCAGTTCTAAAAATGGAGAAGGAAACAATTTCTAGAAAGGAAAGCCACTGCAAATCAAGCTTCTAATGGGAAACAACCAACACAAATGTAAATTGGCAGTCACGTTTAGGAAAAAAAAGATCCCAGTCATTGACTGGTGATTGTTCTATTTCAGTAGGCGTACAAATTCTCCATGAGCTACTAGGACATGAATTTATGTCACCATGTATTTCAGTGAGAAACAATGACAAAAATGGATGGCAGCCAGGGCCAGAAATGGGCGGACCCCTGCCACAGACCAATGAGCAATTAGCCATTGGTTCATGGCTGGTTTCAGAATTGGGTTATAAAAGCCTAAGATGCACACAAATACTCACAGTCTACTTTGATCCAGTCTGTCCTCTCCCTGCCCTGGGGTCCCTGGGGGTCTGAACAAGGGACAGCCATTCCAAAGATACAGAGGACACTCACTCCTACCATCCATAATCCATCTACACTCAGCCTGCAGGGCAGCCTGGAGAGCAGATAATAAATCAACTTTCATCTAGGGGGTTAGTTCCACATCTCTTCTGCAGAGCTTTCAGCAGAGTCAGGGCTCCAGCTATATGATGGAAATGGGCAGCAGTTACTAAGGAGATAGGAAGGGGATAGACCAGGAATGCGATTTCCACTTTTGGAAAGCCGACTGTGCCTCCGAAACCTGGCTTCCTAAGAAGGAAAGAGGTTACCTTGACACAAGATGGACTTCCTCCCAAGTCACGGCCCCGCATCAATCTTTCAACATGTTGTCTTCACGCCGTAACCTTTCTTCCACTGTCACCCTCCTTCCGCACGTCGACGTGGTTATAAATATTGCAGTTCTTGAGCTTTTCTGCCTCCCTCTACCATCTTCTGAACTCTCCTCTCTCTGCGCGCTCACCTCCACACACCTCCCACCACTTTCTTTTTTGACCGAATGCTACCTGTGGTTTTCTCGTGGATTCCACCATCCATTAGGTACTCCAAAGTATTGGATTATTGTCTTAAATGCCTGTTTGAAATCAAGACCGAATCCCTTCTCAAGGTCAAAGCTCAGCTTTCTTCTTGCCCACAGTGACCTGGTATTGGGCAATTTTCTGTCCTTCCTAAATGCATACTGGATGCACTAAAGTAGACCACAAGTTAATAACCCTTTGTTGCCCTCAAGGTACAGACATTCTTTGCTAGCATTTACCTTATCCTCTCCTAGCATTACCTAAGCTTTCAAAAAATTCTAGGTATAGGCACTACTTTAAAAATAAATAAATAAATCTACTTTTAACAGTGGTAGGGACTGGCCCACTCTCTGAAGGGAGGCTGGACCATCCCATCTCACCACTAGAGGACGACGAGTCCTGAAACAGGAACACCTAGAATGTTCCCAGCTGTGATCATGGACTGCAAGCTCAGACAGATAGGGACTCAGGGCTTATACAGTATCCTCTGCTAAATATAAGTATTTATGGGCCCTATGTCAGATCAAAGTGATCAACAGTTAACTACATTCATAGATTTTCTTTAAGATTGGGAGATACTCTGCCCTAAGCCAACTTTCTATCCCTTTAGTCATCTGAAACCATCTCCTCAGACAATATTTTTGTCCAACTCCATGTTAGTTATCAAACTAAAGCAAAAACTATAATAGTCACAGACCCTTAGGAATGTGCTTAAGACAGACTTCCTCGCTTCTTTCCACCCTAAGATCCAGATTCTCATCTGCTGTATTCTTACTTTTTGGTTCCTGTTCATTAATCATTTTGTCTTACTTTATATCTTATCACCTTTCAGTCACCAAGTTGCAGACACTATCATGATTCCATCCTGACTTTCCTGTGCAGATGACCTCATCAATGTCTCCTGGAACCTCACCTCCCCAGAGCCGTGCCCCACTAGGGAAAGATAGAAACAGACTGGAGGCATGCGTCAACCTGCCAATACCCACACCCAGTGGGGAAGCAATCACAGAAGCTAGAACTCCCATCTTCTGCACCCCAAAAAGAATTTTGGTCCATACTCCCAGTGGGGAAGAAATGACGGGAAGATGGCCAGTGGGCTCCGGACTCCAACTCTATGAGGACCTGGAGAGAGAAGAGGGAAAAGGGAGGGACATTTGGACGTAGTAATAAGTGTATGTGTGACTTGAAAAGGAAGTTAAGATGGAACTATAGGGGGGAAATGGGCAAGTATATACAAATATAGACAGATAGTTGTAGAAATAATAACCCATATCTGCAACCTTAGGAGAACTGTTGCAGCTTCCAATGGAAGGACTGGAGATTCAGAACTCTGGTGGTGGGAATGGTGTGGAGTTGTAGCCCTGATATAATTTTGTCAATCAATATTAACTCACTAATGAAATTTTAAAAATCTATTTTCTTACTATTTTAGTTTCCTAGTGCTGGAGATCAAATCAGGACCTTATATATGAAAGGCATGCACTCTACAGGTGAGTTGTATCTCCAGCCCACTTCTTAAGATTTCTTTCTCCAGAAATCCAAAAAAAAAAAAAAAAAAAATCCCAGCTATTTATTTCTCCTTTATGAAAACAGTTATTTAACAAAATGTTGGAATCTTCTGGAGATGATGACTGAGGAAGGCCATCAAGTACTTATTAACAACTAATTGGAAAATTTAAAGCAATGTATATAATCTTTCCATGAATGACAACCTGGAAGTTTTTACTCAAGTTTCTACCTAAATATTAACACAGAAGTTGTCAATCTGATATACTGTGGATGACAGCAGAGTGACAAATGTGCTTGGTGTAACTCAGGCTAGTTTCTTTATTAAGCTTATTTGATTGCAAATTCACAAGCATTCAATCACTGGAAAATAGTGATCATGCCCCTACGGATATGCTGAGTAGTCAATAGCCAATCTATTCTTCAGGTGAAAATGGTTTTTTTGGTGATTTTTTTGGGGGGACCCAGGTTGTTTAATCCCCCACTCCCCACCTGCAAGAGGAACACTTCATGAGAGGTGAAGCAGGTTTGCAAGTGTCTGTCTTTCTCTCATCCTTTCTATCTCCCCTCCCCTCTCAATGTCTCTCTCTCTCCTGTCAAATGAAAATAGGAAGGAAAAAAAGAAAGAAAAAAAAATAGCTGCCAGGAGCTGTGGATTTGTAGTGCTGGCACTGAGCCCTAGTGATAACTGTAGTGACAAAAAAATTTTTTTCTTGGGTTTCAAGAGTCCAAACCACTTCTCCCTGCTACAGAATCACATCTTCGTCTTCCAAATATCTGAATAGTACACTCTTGATCAATAAACTTTAAAAAAAAAATCAATGAAGTATTGATTACTAAAAAATTAAGGAGTTTGACTCAGAGTTTCTGAATGTTTTTAATTGTTCAGTATGATTCTGTGTACATTGTCTTTGTATTCTCATTCCCAACCACATTCTTATCCTGTGATGATATTTACTCACTATTTCTAATAATGAGACAAGATTAGTTTCTTTGGATCTCTGGCATCCAAAAGAATTCATGATCATCCATCAAGGCCATTAAGCACTCATCTTAGTCTTGTTTTATGAAGCAAGGACCATGGGTTCATGGCCCAAGCCAACTGTTGATCCATAAGGAGAGTCCTCACTTTGAATATTAGGAGGATAGGTTAATCCAAAGAAACCACCATCAGCATCACCTTCAAATATTTATAAGTCTCTGTGTATTTGTATTGTACTTTGGGAGTTCCATCTTTCCTTCATATACAATTATAGCCAGCCTCTTCAGATAGTAGAACAACTTTAAGAATAAGCAAGCAATAGAGTAGAACAGATTTATCTAGAATAAAAAGAAAATCACTAATACCAAAAAGGTCAATGTGGTACGCTATGATGATATTTCAAGAGTTTATATGAAAAGATGTTCACTAGTGAGCGTTTGACCTACATTTATACATTCACTGTCACCATAAGCTACAATTCATTGTTCTAATTTTTCTTTGTATTTTATTTCCTTATGGTGTTCCTCTACTTCTCAACAAGATTCAGTAGGAAGACATGGCTTTTTGATAAAAACAAGGTCAAGAATATTGTCATTTTCAACTGTGCTCTCAATTTCACAGGTCCAAGTTGAAATGAAATCAATTATGAGAACAAATAGCACTGGTTTCTTGCTAATGAATGGATTTAGCATTGTTTTCCACATTCCCACCACTTAAAAGGGAAGAAATAGAGCGAATGTGGTGCAGCAAAAGCTCAAATAGTACATGCTAATGGTGGAAATACTTAAGTATCTTCCGTATACAGCTAATATAAACCAAAGTGGTTGATTACCACTGTTTTGTGATTTATGACTCACATTATGACTTTATTTTGAAATGGTTGCATGAAATATTAATGTGTGGTGAAAGAACACACAACACGGAGCAGAGATCATCTTTTATCAGATGGAAGGTTGCTCGGTGATTTATTCCTCATGAAACACTGAACTCAAATCTTAGTATCCTTTCTGCTCTCTGTGGAATCAGCCCCTTGTTTTCAAACTTTTCAAGGTGAGGCAGCTCCATTTTGGTTCCCAGACTATAGCTTGGTACCGTTCATTTTTAAAGGGATGGAGTAGTTTATAACAAATGTGAATAATTTATAACAAATGTTCTCAGCATTGATTAGTGTTCTTTTGAAATAGCATATCTTCTTGATACACATCATTTCTTTAATGCCTTATGAAAAGTCAGAAGACCTGTTACTGCACTGCTTAATGGACAAATCAACTTTAATTTTAGTCATATATAATGTGAAAGATAAGTACCTATGTTTTTCTCTGTTTTGGAATGGACCAGGCATTAACACTAAACATTAGCTCAAAGCAATCTAAAGAGAAGTTAACAATAGGACACAACTGGAATCCCCTGAAATTAACATTTGATCTGGCTTCTCCAAACTCTGGGATGCACTGGTGTCTGCAGCCTTACATTGTGTTATAGTGCAGAACCAAGTTCACAAAGTAGATTATACTACATTTATTGACTAACACACTGGTTTCTTTGGGATTCATGGTTAAATTTAATATTTAATTGGGGGGAATTAATAGTTTATAGAAGATATAGTTGTTGGTACATCTATAAAATGTCTCACTTTTCTGAAAATACTCTCACCCCCAACCTACGTCCTCCTCCACCAGGACCTGAAAGCCTTCCCCCACTCCACCCCCAGAGCCCTTTACTTTTAATTTTAATTTGTACATCAAGATCAGATGTACAAATTAAAATTTAATGAGTTGTCATGAAAATGAATACGGTTCTGTTGCTACTGCTTTGAATTCACCAACTATGATTTTAACCAAGGATTTACCTATATGAACTCACATAATTTTCTCAAAAACTTGTAAAAATAAGTACTATTCTAACGTCTAGTTTACAAAGAGGAGTCTGAGAAACTAAACCAGTATGTAATCTGCCTTTCAGATCACACAAGTGGCAGTGTTGAGATTAGGAATTTAGGGGGCTTGTTTTCAGAATCTACACTCTCATTATTACATTATTTTTACTATCTTTTGCATAGAAATATTTGGTCTCCAAATCTTTTGTATATAAAGAGAAAAATAACCCCACAAACTATCTACTAGTTTTTTGCTCATTTGGAGCACAAATACTAACTTTAGGGGGCCTGGTGGTGGCACACCTGGTTGAGTGTGCACATTAACATGCTGAAAGAACCAGGTTCAAGCCCCTACTCAGCAGTCAAAGAGAAAAAGCTTCACCAGCAGCGAAGCAGGTCTACAGGTCTCTCTATTTCTCTCTTCTTGTCTGTCTCTCTTCCTCTCTCAATTTCTCTCTGGCCTATCAAGTACAATATAAAGGTAAAAAAAAAAAGGATAAAATGGCCACAGTGAACAGTGGATTCATAGTGACTACACCAAGCCCCAACAATAACTCTGGTGGCAATTAAAAATAAACAAAAAACAAATACTAAGTTTATGAAGGACTAATGCTAAGATTTAGGTTCAAAAAAGGGGAACTGTGGGGGGGGGAACAAAATCAGATTTTTCTTTGAGGTTCCTTAATATACCCTTGATATTGCCACACATCTGTGGCAATTCTGTGATAGGGTGTTAAGAAGCACCTCCTTTGGGAGGGAGTTCAGTGAACAGACAGAAAGAAGCAATTAATCAGAGAGAATCTGAGTCTGACTACAAGATCACCTGTCTCATGCCTCGATGATCCTCAGACTACTACTGAAGCCCTCGCTAAATCAAGATGCCATTTCCATGCTGAGGTCATAGCACTCATTAGAATGGTGATGATACTTAGAGCTGATTTAGGGTTTGGCAGTGTGTACACCCATGAGAGAACAGACTATGGACTACTCATTTCCATGGCATTGGTTTTTCCCTTGCTATTCATCATTTAAATATGAAATAGTCCATGTATAAAGGAATGCAGGCAGATTGGGGCCAGATGGTGGCACACCTGATTGAGCACACACATTCCAACGTGCAAGGACCTGGGTTCAAGCCCTTGGTCTCCTACCTACAGGGGAAAGCTTCATGAGTGTTGAAGTAGGCCTCCATCTCTCTCCCTCTCTATCTCCTCTGCCACTCTCAATTTCTCTCTATCCAATAATAAGTATATAAAAAAGGAGTGTAGATGATTTAAATACACTGAACATAATTACAGTTTTGAACGCTTGCTTGATTTATTTCATGTGAGCTAGAGAGTTTCATATAAAAGAGAAAGAGAAGCCAGAACACCTCCCCAGTACATGTGACAGTAGAGACAGAACAGGAGTCTTGTGTATAAAAACAAAAAATAAAATCAATAAAAGTCCAACACTCTTCTAGTTGAGTAATTCCCCCAGAAATTGCAAATAATTTTTGAATTGATGCCCTTCTAGGGGGACACAGAACTTCGGTGGTAGGTGTGATGTGGAACTATGCTCCTAGAATCTTGTAGTCTAGTAAGCCATTATTAAACCACTAATTAAAATGTTAGCGGCAGCAGAAAAAGAAATAGCCACCTTACCTCTCGGTGTGCAAATTTTATGAATTGAGAATAGTCTCCTGTTCACTGCCAAAGGATTTAGTCTGGTGCCTTTCAAAAGAGCTGGCGAGGTAGTTGACATGATTAATGCATAACCCAGGTTGGAGTTCAATCTCCACCATAATTAAGAAAGGCTTCAGGGCTGTAGTGTCTTTATTTCTCTCTGTCTCTGTACATCCAGCTGTCTTTCTAGCTGCAAGAGGCAGCCTGGATTGGTGAAGCCAAGGTTATGACAGAAAACTTAGTGTTGGTTAAATCACCAAGGAGTGGGAGAATGCACTTTATTCACAGAGCAAAGAGGCTCCTGGCTTTTCCTTTGAAAGGACATAAAACTCATATTTATAGGAAGAAAGTAGTTATACTTAAAACCAAATATTTACATTTATAAAGAACTACAGCAGGGAGATGAGACGTTCACGGGGCTGTGGGAACTAAATAATGAGCTATGCATTCAAATCCGTAAGAGGAGCAAGTATGGACCTACCCTTTTCTCTAAGGTGAACTGTAGCTAGGTAAGCAGCAGTCTTTTAAAACAACAGCTCTCATATTTTGTCCAAGCTAAGGATTCATCTATATAGTAGAAATCTCAGATGCAACAGAAGGATAGTGGTGAAACAACAAATGCTGGAGAGGTTGTGGGGTCAAAGGAATCCTCCTGCTGGTGGGAATGTCAATTGATCCAACCCCTGTGGAGAGCAGTCTAGAGAACTCTCAGAAGGTTACAAGTGGACCTACCCTAAGACCCTGAAATTCCTCTCCTGGGAATATGTCCTAAGCAGCTGAACACACCTACTTAAAATGATGTGTATACACCTATATTCATAGCAGCACAATTTGTAATAGCCAAAACCTGGCAGCAACCCAGGTGTCCAACAACAGATGAGTGGCTGAGCAAGTTGCGGTCTATATATACAATGGAATACTACTCAGCTATAAAGAATGATGAAATCACCTTCTTCACCTCATTTTGGATGGAATTTGAAGGAATCATGTAAACTGAGATAGACCAGAACAAGAAGGATGAATGTGGGATTATCTCTCTCATGGTCAGTGAATGAGAAATAAGAACAGAAAGAGGAAGCACAAAGTAGAACTTGAAGTGGATTTGTGTATCACCCCAAAGCAAAGGACTCTGGGGAGGGAGGGAGCCTGAAGGTCCTGGTACATAATAGTAGAGGAAGACCTAGGCAGAGAGTGAGAGCGTCTTGCGGAAAATTGAGAAATTTTACACAGAAGTCAACAACTGTATTAATTGTAAACCATTAACCCTCCCTAATAAAACAAACAGTGGCTTTAGAGTTTTTAGACATGATGATCTTTTATAAAGAAGTAGATACTTTCTCCAATGGCAACTAACTGCCTTTCTCCAGTGGCAACTAAATGCCTCAGTCAACCTTCTACTAAAACCATCAACAGCACTGAGAAGCTTGAGAACATGAGACATTTTAAACCTCACTTCCCCAAAACTGTGCCAGTACAGAGGAAATAAAAAAGAAATGTGTGAAAATACCATAGTGGCAAACATAAATGAATAAGGCATATGATACTAGTGACTTCCAAACCATGACGATCTGACTTATAGAAAGTTGGTCATAGCAGTGTTAGAAATAAGTCATCAGAGTTCCAAGAAAAAAGACAGATAAGCCACATCTAACATAACTATTAGAGGAGATAAGGGAATTCTGTTTATGACTTTAGAAATGCCAATTACTGCACAAGAGTCATGTTGAAAAAACACAGCAGAGGGAGTCAGGCGATAGCATGAAGCGCAAGAACCTGCTTAAAGATCCCGGTTCGAGCCCCCAGCCTCCCACCTGCAGGGGAGTCACTTCACAGGAGGTGAAGCAGGTCTGCAGGTGTCTATCTTTCTCTCCCCCTCTGTGTCATCCCACTCCTCTCTCCATTTTTCTCGGTCCTTTCCAACAATGACACCAATAACAAGAACAATAATAACTACAATAATAAAACAACAAGGACAACCAAAGGGAATAAATAAATAAAATAAATATTTATAATATATATATATATATATTTAAAAAGAAAAAGCACAACATATTCCAAATTATAAATATCAAATCCAAAGCCTAAGGTCTGCTTAGAACTCAGAAACACTTTACCGCTGATGGGTGTTGCCTGGTTAAGGGGGGACAATGTATGCCAATCTTTTTGAAATATGTCCTTTCCTTCCCTCCCTCTGGCCATTGCATGTCTTTGTAAATTCTTTATAACACTCCATTCTCACTACTACTCAATTAGCTTTCAAATGAGTGAAGGGTACTTATCCACTAAGAGTGCCACTTTACCAAGTATCATTGCAAAAGTTCACAACCAGCTGTTTTAAAGTAATTGGCATCATAATGTGCAGAAAAAAATACTTTTCTAATGGTTGCCTGGAAGATTTATATCCGTAAAATGTAATTAAAAAGTAGATGTAGAAATATACTCAGCAACCCAAGAGATTAAATATTAATGGGCAGTGTAATTAATAAATTATACATCTCTTGATTACTAATGGCTTATTGACTGTAAAAGCAGAACATTATGGAATATTAGGGCAAACAAAGGCTTTTGGGGAATATCATTCAGCTTTCACAGTAAAGCGGCTGCTTTTGAATTTTCAGAAGAAATAGTGATACTACAGAGAAGATAAAAATATGCAAGGTTGCTCCTGTTGTCATACTTCAGTCTATGTGTTACAAAATGTGTTGTTCACTGTTAAAAAAAAAGTATTCCATTTCTACTGCTTATCCTATAGACTTCCCAACTGAAGTGAAATTAAAATTTAAACGTCTACCTGAACTCTTATACAAGACAAACAGATCTAACCCCACTGCCACTGGCAGCAATGAAAAGAAACATTTGAAATGAGTGTGAAGCATGAGAGACAAATCTAGCAGGAACCTCAAACTACAGCACAGGATGAACCTAAAAGCCAGAACAATGAACTTTCCAATGTCTTCTGTAGCTACTTTAAGTTCCATTCACCGCTTGCTCCATTAAATTTCAAAGTTTTCACCAGAATATTAGAGTATGTAAATTGAAAAAAAATGTTTGGAAGGTTATCTGGTCTACCAGTTTCTTTTTTCCTATGAATTTTGAATTGTCTTATCTGAGACAATGCCATCACGCCTACCTGAATGCAAGGAAATCAATGGTAGAAAGAGAATATTACTTTAGGCTTCCCTGCCACATAAACGCAAAGTTTGGTTCCCCTTTCAGGCATGCGATAATCAGGGAACTGGAATAGTAAAATGTGTAAAGGATCTTAACTTGGGGACCAGGCTCACTTGGGGAAGCACACTTGTTCCCGTGCTGGAACTCCATATCCCATCCCCTCCCCTGATAGCTTTCCTGTTCTTTTTTTTTTATTTAATTTTTTATTTATAAAAAGGAAACACTGACTAAACCATAGGATAAGAGGGATACAACTCCACACAATTCCCACCACCAGAACTCCGTATCCCATCCCCTCCCCTGATAACTTTCCTACTGTTTAACCCTCTGGGAGTATGGACCCAAGGTCATTGTGGGATGCAGAAGGTGGAAGGTCTGGCTTATCTGTAATTGCTTCCCTGCTGAACATGGGTATTTACAGGTCAGTTGATCGATACTCCCAGAACATAAGGCATCTTATATTCCCCCAAACAAGAATGACAGCTACAACAACAACAAAATAATCTAAAGTCATCACTTAAATCAAAGAAAGAAGATTTTGGCAGGAATAATATCTTGGGCAACCTTGTTCAAACCTTTTTTTTAGGAAATATTTCAGAGGAAACTTGATGGGTACAGAGGAATGTTATTTCAATTTCTAATGGAGAAGTCTTTCTTCCCTGGCTCAGAGGGCAGTATAGATGATCTATCTCTCATGCTCTAAGAAAATAGAAAGTATGTTTTTGTTCACATTGCAACATCAGTGTTTTTCCTCTGTCTACATTCTGTTGACCTAAAATAAATAAGTAGCAAAACTGGTTTATTTAGAAAGAACTATGAGAAGCAATTTAGAATTAATTTTGCTGTCTCATGGTGAGTTACTTGTGCACTTGCCCATTACAATGAGTGATTAATAAGACTGTGGCGTACATACACAGTGGAATACTACTCAACCATCAAGAATGATGGAGTCACCATCTGGGATGAAGCTAGAAGGAACTGTGTCAGATGAGACAAGTCAAAAAGAGAAAGATGAATATAGGATGTCACTCATGGGCAGAACTTAAGAAACAAGAATGGGAAGAGGAAACACAAAATAGAACATGGACTGGTTTGGTGCACTGTCGGGCTGAGCTTCACTGACGGGAGACAGACGACCAGGGACTCATGGTTGAGCTGTAGGCAGTATCTCTTTATTCATGCAGGACGCAGCACAATTTAAGCCGAGCTAAGCTAAACTAAAGGTAAAGTACCTTAAAACTCACAATGCTGTCTTTATATATACTTGCCAAGTAGGGTGGAAACAGGATGTGACATAGAGAGGGTGGAGAGAAAAGTGACTGGTGACAATCAGAGTGTGACAAGGAGAGGATCAGGGTGTGACAAGGAGAGGGGGTGGAGCAAAAACATATTATGAAACAGTGGGGATTGAACCAATGCCCTGGAGGGAGGGTGGTGCTTGTTAACAGCGGTTATGTAAATAGAATGAAGTGGTTATGTAAATAGAATAGTGTTAAGCAGGGGGGATTTAAACCAAATGAAACAGAAGGGGTCTCATGTACACCAACAGTGCACTGCACTAAAACAAAAGATCTCTGGGGAAGAGAGGACTTTGGAGTCATGGTGCATGATGATAAAAAGAGGACCTAAGTTGGATGTGACTGTGTTCTGCAGACACCTTTCAAGGTGAGATGATCCATTTTACCCATGTGTCAGAAACTTTACTGTAAGCCATGAACTCCCCCCCCCCCATAAAATGGTAAAAATAGCCATTTTTTAAAAAATAAAATCCAGATGGCGCTATCCTAAATGAAGAACTAGTTAAGGAATCTGGAAATAGGCATAATAAGACTTCTCATCTAGAGGTCTTGGTATTCTCTTTCTCTCTTCGGCTAAGTTGTTACGCAGAAGAAAGACACTTCCTTTGTTTCTTTTTGAGGTAACAAGGCGGATGTTTTCCCCTGGATTTGGTAGTGTGAACCATATATGTGTGCATAAGAGTGTTTTTCTAACTTCTCACTGTATGTAAGTAAAATTTCTATAAGCTAGTTTTCACACGTCATAGGCTAAATAAAACCTGAATTTTGGGGCCCAAGTGGTGCTGCACCTGGTCAAGCACTCACATTATCAGGCACAAGGACCCAGGTTCGAGTCCCTGGCCCCCACCTGCAGGGGGAAAGCTTCAGGAGTTGGGAAGCAAAGCTGCAGGTAGCTCTCTCCTCTATTTCCTCCTTCCCTCCCAATTTCTCTCTGTGTCTATCCAATAACAAATAAAAAAGAATATTTTTTAAAGAGACAAAAACAAACCTTGAATTTTACCCTTGCATCTGTATTTGTTTGTTATTATTTTATCTATTTATTCATATTTGTTTAGTTGTCATTATTTTATCAATTTATTCATACAGTACAAATTTTGGTTAAAGTAGACTTTATGGTCTTGGAGGACAAAGATCTTCTATATTCCTTTAGCCCCAGAGTCTATCATGCCCTTAGAAGAATGTGTGTGCCACAAATATCTACAGGGGAATAAGGATGCCTAAAAGTCAGACAATCCAGAAACTCCTTCTGCAGGCTTTTGATCTGCTGGGATGCAACATTAAGGTCACTCTTTTTCATAGACTTCTGGACTAAAAAAAAAAAAATCAATGAGTGGGTAGCGGAAAGGAGGGGAGATGAAGGAACATGAGCAAATCAGGACAAAGAGATCAAAGGTAAGGAAAAGGACAGACTGCACTTCCAGTGGTAAACTTAATTTTTCTAAGTTATTTTTTGATCCTATTCATTTATTTTTCATGAGAGAGAAAGCTAACAGAGAAAGAGATGAGAACACTGCTCAACACTGGCATTTAGTGGTGCTGGGAATTGAACTTAGGACTTCAGAATCTCAGGCATGAATGTGTTTTTGCAGAAACATTATGCTATCTCCCCTGCCCTCAGCAGTGAACTTAGCATGGTATCGACAGACACATGTTGATTTTTAATACTGCACTTCTTGAAACTGACAGAAAGTTTTACTTGGATACTACAATACTTGTGCAGTAAAAAGGATATTGACCCTTTTCTGCTTGAATGTTAGAGCCTTCTCCACTTTCTGTATGCATCCAAAACATGAGGAGGGTGAGATAACCAAAGTGGAAAACTCTGTGAAGACAACAACAGGGACAATTCACACCAGAGTAGTGCTTCCCCTTAAGACTCAGTGGACCAGGTGGCTAGGAATTTTATACAGTAGAAAAGTCAAAAGTAACTTCTAGAAAAGAACAATGACCCTTCTTCAGTGACAACAAGGAATGCATTATCTAAATAGAATGCTGGAGAAAGATAAGTAAATAAAATCAAAGAGAGTAAATATAAATTAGGCAAGCTTTCTCCCAAGGACCCAAGAAATTCAAACACTTAACAGATAAGTTGATTAAATCCACAAACCCACAAGATTTAGTTTACAAAGTACAAAATTCTCCTGACTTGCTTTGAAAGATGTCTACTGTATATAGTATTCTTTGGTTAGACATTTAAAATGTTTCAATGGAAGCTCAAGGATATCATACTTGTTGGCAAAAATAAATCTAAACACTTTGGCAACTGGTATTAATTGATTGAGGGGTTTACACCTCAGTTCACTACATATCCTCTGAACTATGACTTATACCATCTCCTCTTACCACTAGTTCAGTAGATGACAATAACAAGGGAATCAGAATGTCAGTAAAATGAAAATGAACTCCAAAATATGAACTCATTAGCTCAGCTTTACAACAGTTGTCCGGAAACTGTAAATAGCAATAATAATATCAATAAATCCTAAAGATGTGACACTTCTTCAAGTTTTTGCATTGTCATCAGCAATGTTCTCTAACACCAATTTTTAAGGAAAAGAACTTTCATAATTCACTTAGCAACCACCATGGACTAGATAGAAAGTTTGTGGAATTCCTAATTTGAGGATATCACATTTCTGCAGGGTAATAGCAGTGTTTTCATTAAAGTGAATAGAATACACACATGACACTTTTAAAATTTTATTTCTGTATTTAGTATTAGATAGAGACAAAAAGAAACTGATAGGGGAGGAGGACATAGAGAGGGAGAGAGACAACTATAGCCCTGTTTCACCACTCATGAAGCTTCCCCCCTGCAGGTGGGGACCAAGGGTTTGAACCCAGGTACTTGTGCACCACAGTGTGTGCACTTAACCACGTGTGCCACCGCTGGGTCCCACATACATGGTATTTATTTTGAAGGCATTGCTTTATTTACTAACACTCTATTCATCAGTCTAGCCATGGGCCAATCAAGACCTTGGCAGTTATCTTGTCAACTTTTCACAGCGGGGTTCAGCCTAGGTGGCAGATGAATTTATGTTGTGTTCTTTGTTATTTTGCCTTCTCCCTCTAGGACAGAAGTGGAGTGCTGTGCTTAATCTTGCTTCAGGAAAGATTCCAAATAATGGCAGTTAGTAATAAAGAAATCTACATGGAAAAAAAAAACTTGCTATAATTTCAAATAAAAAGAGCAAAGGGGAAAAAAAAGTGGAGGCAAAGGAGTTGTTCTGACTAAATCCCGAGATTTTATAAAGCTTGCAGGAAATCAAGAATAGACTTCATTCTGGGACTACACGTTTAAATTTTTCTACCAGCATAATATAACTTATTCAGAGAAAACATTGAAATTGAGCATCACTAAGTGCATTTTACACACACACACACACGCACACGCACACGCACATGCACACACACACACCTGTTTATTCTTGATAAAGAGTTCAGATATTTTAGCTAGTAGTGTCTGTAAGTATAAAGCCGCTCTTAGGGCAGATCTGTTTCCTTTTACCAAAACCCACTATGGTTATCTCATCTGATTTGCCATTTACACTCCCTTATGAAACTTCCAAGGTCTAAATGTTTCTGGAAGCTGAAATTGTGCTGACTCAGTTGGATCAAAACCTGTCTTACAGTGAAATGTAATTGTTCATAGTCCTTTCCCCACTCATGGAAACGTGTATATTTGACTAAGCACATAGAAGAAGCCCCTAAGCTGAATATGGGCCCCAGATGAGATCAAATTGATGGGGTTTACAGTCAACAATATTTATACACTCTTCTCATATTTGGGAGCTACTCTCTTCCCTGATCCAGCTTTCTGGTCCTTTTTGCAGCCATGACATCTTCTCCCCAGACAATAACTTAGATCCACCTGCATATCAGATGTCAGGCTCTGAAAAAAAAAAAAAAACTAGTATAGTCATGGGCTCCCTGGAATATAACTAAAATAGGACTACTAACTATCTACAAAACAGAGACCCCCAACTCTTCATATGAACTTTTCCAGCCTTTAGGTTCATGATTAGTCAACAATTTTTTGGTTCTATATGTTAACTCTTTTTTTTAGTCACCAGGATCCAGATGCTAACATGAAGCCAACTGGACTTCCCTGGGCAGACGACCAACCCCACCAATGTGTCCTGGAGCCCTGCTTCCCCAGAACCCCGACCCACTGGGGAAAGAGAGAGACAGGCTGGGAGTATGGATCCACCTGCCAATACCCATGTTCAGCAGGGAAGCAATTACAGAAGCCAGACCTTCCACCTTCAGTTTCCCATAATGATCTTGGGTCCATACTCCCAGAGGGATAAAGAATAGGAAAGCTTCCAGGGGAATGGATGGGATATGGAGTTCTGGTGGTAGAAATTGTGTGTAGTTGTACCCCTCTTATCCTATGGTTTTTATCAGTGTTTCCTTTTTATAAATAAAAATTTAAACAAAGAAGCAGCCCCAATGAATAGTGGGCCTAGGAGGACTCCTGTCTTTTCCTGACTAAAATCCATATGTAAAGCCCAGCACTGCATGAGAGGCCCCTGGTCCCAGAAGATGCTTTAGTGCCGCGGTGTCTCTCCTCTCCTTGTGTCTATATGACCAGGAGTGGTACAGCCACACATGCATGATGGCTGGGGACTCGTACATCAAGGAACAAACAATAGGTAAATAAATCTAGACAGTTACAGAAATAATAGCCATCCCATATCTGTGACCTTGGGAGAACCATTGCAGTTTCCAGTAGAGGGAATGGGGACACAGAACTCTGGTGGTGAGAATGGTGTGGAATTATACCCGTTATCTCATCATTTTGTAAATCAGTATTAAGTAATAAAATAAAAAATATATATGACATGTTGTTAATGTTTCGGAGGCTCCAGCTGGCCAGGCTAGCATCGCGGTGGTAGACAGAGAGACTCGGGGACACACGGCTGGGCTGAAAAGCTGCAGTTTTAACCTTTATTTACGAGCGGGCAAATCACCACACCATGTGCTTCTCCATCATTCTTCCTCCACCACTTCTGCTGGGACTCTGGACATCCTTAGCATACAGGCCGGGGAGAAAAAAGGGGCGTGAAACTAGCAAGGACCAAACCATTTCTCTCAGAAGTAGGGGGAAGGGGGCCAAAGCAACACGAAGAATACCAACAATGACACAATAGTGGAAATAGTAAATGCATAAATAAATAAATGCAGAGTCTTACTACAAACCAATGAATGGCATTACACATCATAAAATACCCATATTGCATCACATTCTAAAAACTAGAGGGCCAAGCAGTGGCACATTGGGTTATGTGCACATAGTATGAAAGGGAAGGACCCACACAAAGATCCGGGTTCAAGGCCCCCAACTCTCCACCTGCAGGGGGTGGTCGCTTCACAAGCAGTGAAGCAGGTCTATAGTGCCTATCTTTCTATTCCCTCTCAATTTATCTCTGTCCTATGCTTAAAGAAAAAAAAAAGGAAAATATTGCCACCAGAAGCATTATTTGTTGTTCTCTTTGTAGGATTTGTAGTTCTGGCACTGATTGAGCCCCAGTGATAAACCTGGAGGGGAAAATAAATTTTCAAAGTACAAGACTCATCAGACTCAAGAGTTAGAAATGCATGCCGACCTGCAACCCATGATGTGTCCCTCCTCAGTACTAAACGGTCTCAACAGCACCCACTTCCGCTTCCTGTCACATCCTGTATCATGGCTGACTATGCCTTTCCCAAGTCGGGCTGGTCCTCAGTGTTAATCAGCGAATAACCCACTAGCAACAGCAGCCCCAAGTCGGACTGGTCCTCAGTGTTAATCAGCAGATAACCCACTAGCAACAGCAGCCCCAAGTCGGACTGGTCCTCAGTGTTTATCAGCGGATAAACCTACTAGCAACAGCAGCCAAGGAATATCTTTTTTCCATGGATGCTATCAGCATGTCAGAAATTCACAGATAGAATTCAAGACCTTAATCTGTGAAGGTGATGACAAGAGAGATCCTTTTCAGTTCACTTCATTCTCATCTCTTTGATATACTCCAGAATCTCTCAACAATAGATGATCCTGACAGCACTAAAATCTATTCTATTTTTAATTAACTAACTTATTAATTAATTGGATAGATAGTGACAGAGAGAAATTGAGAGTGGAAGGAGAGACAGCGAGTGAGAGAGACAGAGAGACACCTGCAGTCTTATTTCACCATTCAAGAAGCTTTCCCCCTGCAGGTGGAGATCAGAGGCTTGAACCTGGGTCCTTGAGCACCGTGATGTGTGCACTTAGACAGTTGTGCCTGGCCCCAAATCTATTTTATTTCTGAATGAAAGAGTTTTTGTTACTTGTTTGGAAATACATTCATCCTCCAATAACTCAAGCATCTAAAATGTCAGTTGGTCTAATTCTTAGGCTTCAGCTAAAGTGCTGTTGATATGGGATAACATGAAACACAATTAAGCCTGCTGTAGTTCATTCTTTTAAACTGTTTATTTATTAGGCCAAACAACTTTAGTGCAGAAGACATCATGAAATTTTTCAAATTTTTGAGGACCCATGGGCTACATGCAAGCAACATGATCTGAAAGTTGACATTTAAAAAAAATTTTTATTATTTATTTTCCCTTTTGTTGCCCTTGTTGTTTTACTGTTGTAGTTATATTATTGTTGTTGTTGATGCCATTGTTGTTGGATAGGACAGAGAGAAATGGAGAGAGTAGGGGAAGACAGAGAGGGGGAGAGAAAGATAGACATTTGCAGACCTGCTTCACCCTATGAAGCTACCCCCCTGCAGGTGGGGAATTGGGGGTTCAAACAGGGATCCTTATGCTGGTCCTTGTGCTTTGTGCTGCAAGTTGACTTTTATTTTAAATACTTGAAATAAGCTGTATTATTTTTCACCATTGTAAAACCAAGTTTTGTTCATGTTTTTTCACTTTTCCTGTGTGGATTCATCAAATTTACCAAATCAGTTGGCATCACAGAGACACTTAACACCCAGCAAAGCACTCCCTGGCTAAGTCAGATATTTTGGACAATGTTAACTCTTTGGAAGTTTCTCAGGGGCCATTTAGCATATTTCGATAATAAGTTAGGAAATCAACATCAATTAATATTTTTTTCTGTGCCCACAGGGTACTTGGCACTGTCTGTTAGACGCAGTGGGAAACAGTCATTAACTGTCCCTGTTCTCAAAGGGCATTTTCCAAACAGACGATAATGCCAATCTTCTTTTACCAAACCGCAGAAAGCAAACAGAAATATGTAACTTCAGCCAATTAAGAGACTTTGTTTTCTAATGGATTCTCTACTTCAGCTAGCTTATCTCGTCTTGGCAGTGCTAGAGAAAGGATTGGGAATATAGGATGAAGAATCAACAACCAGAATACAGAAACCAAACAAACAAATAAATATTCAAGAAAGAAAATGTGGTGTGAACACTGTATTATAAACTCCTTGGCTGATCTCTGACAAACAGTTCATGCAATCATTCACTCAATCATTCATTCACCTCAGAATCTTCTGTGTCACCCAGTGTCCTAGGTTCTGGGGAATTAAAACTGAGATCCCAAAAGAGAGTTAAGGGCTTAGCTTTTGTACCCAAGTATGCAGTGAGGACTGTAATCATTTCTGTGTCACGGAGCTGTTATGATAATCAAATGATTAAACATGTGTGACCAGTTAGACTGATGTCTCGTCACTATGCCAAAAGGTACAGATGTTCTATAGTATTTGGGGAGAAGTGGATGCAGAAGAAGGAAATTTCTGTGCTTTGAGGGAGAGAATATGGTGTTTGATCTGGAGAATGTTTCACACTGCTGTGGAGAGGAATGAACAATCCTCAGAACGATGGGTAAATTACCCAGAGGGCTATAGGCTGAACCAGTGCTTGAATCAGAGAGGATTTTCACCCTTGTTCTTTCCCCCAAAGCAAGTACCTTGACTGAGGCTCAGAATTCAGTGGCGTTGATTCTATGGACCTGGTGCCTTGCCCCACCTCCTCTGAGACAACTTCCTGTCCCTGTAGCAAGGGGTACAAATCTGGTACCTGTTCTGCATCTGTACTGTGTCAGAACCCTGCCAGGGTGTTTTCCTGTCCTCTGGGCACAGCCTTCCAGTAAAGATCCTCTAACTGCTAGGGTCCCAGGTATCCCAGTAGGACTCACCATTAGAGCAGGTGTTTCAGTCAAGAGAAGACACCTAGGGTCTAGCTTTTACCATAGAGGGGTGAGTAAAATGGCTCATCTGCTTCATTTTCCAGAAATTAAAACACAATGAGGAGGGAAGTGGAAAGCCCAAATGATTTGCTTAGGCTTGTGGGAAAGTGGGACAGTAAAATGCAGGGGTCAGGGTTCACAACAATGCATTCTGTGGGGTCTTGGGTCTCCGTCATATGCCACATCCTGAGCCAGGACACTGGGGACTCAAAGGGAGCTGGACCCACTCCCAGTCCTCCTAGCAGAGCATAATAAGCTGTGCCAAATGGATGCACAGAGTCTCATGGTAAAGAGCTATTGGCAAATCAAACCACGAAGAGGAAAAGGTCACTATGAAAAAAGCTCTTCACATCACCCTATCACCCAAATGAACTGCAAAACTAATGCAATGAAACAAAGAAGCATCACCCACTATGCATATATATATATCCAAGATGATCACTGCGTCTAGGACTCCTGAGCCACTCATCAAGGGTTGACCAATGTCACGTGACATTTGTCTTGGTTTGATGTTTCCATGCAAGAGGAACAGGGAAAATTCTCAAGTTGGTTACAAAGTCCTTTTCATAAGAAATATAAAATAAAAACAGAAATGCAAACTAAATTAATTAATAATAATAAGATGAAGAAATAAAAAAATCAAAACACTAAATATAATGGTGCTGGCAAAGTACCTGAATTTCACATGCATGTGACCCAGGCTTGAGCCCAGGCTCCACCTCACTAGATGAAACTTCGATGCTGTGGTGTCTTTCACTTCCCTTCTATCTCTCTTTCTATACGAAAAAGTCAACCTGGAGGCATGGCACACCTGGGAGAGCTCATATATCACCATGTTCAAGGACCTGGGTTCACGCTTCCAGTACCCAACTGCAGGTGGGGGAAGTTACAGAGGGATGGAACAATGTTGCAGGTGTCTCTCTTTTATCTCTCACTTTCTAACTCCCCCTCTCCTCTTAATTTCTCTCTGTCCTATCAAATAAAAGAAAGGAAAACAATGGAGCAATGGCCACTGGGAGTGGTGGATTTGTTGTGTTGGTGCCAAGTCCCAGTAATAACCCTAGTGGCAATAAGTAAATAAATAAAACAGACCTGGAATAAGTGGTGAAATCCCAGCGGCAGCAACAACAACAATTAAACCTGATCACTGGTTTCAGGGACCTCCCCTTTCTCCAATGAGTGTTACCACCAACCATGCAAGACCTTTTGCAGAGAATGCATTACACTTCCTCCTGCCTGTGATCATCTCTCCCATGGCATATGCCCAGTCTGGAAGCCAGAATTTTCACTGTGTTTTATTTTTTCCCACTTTTTTTCTTTAACCAAGTCTGAGATTAAGTTTGCTACAGTCTGTGAAGGTTCCAGCCACTTTGCAGCTGGTGCTGTTGATGCAGAATGACAGAGTCATGAGTGGTCTTAACTCACCCCATGTGTTCTGCATGTTCTTGGAGACACTAGATTTTGGAGGAACATAAGAGCTGAATTGCAGAAGACATATGGGTATTAAATTCATTTCTGCTGAAAGCAGTAAAAATCTGTGAAACTTGTCACTGAAGTCTAACCAATAAAAAAAATATAGTCAATTCTCCTATCCTACACATACTGAAAAGTAAAAACTTCTGGGGCTTTTGTTCTGAGATTTATAACACAGAAAGAAGGCTTATTAGGTACATAAAAACCATGACAGGAAAACAGGAGACAAAGGCTAGCTGGACATGTGGCAGGAGCCATGAATCCTTGAACATAGTTCACCAGCGTTCAGCCACAGCATGTGAAGGTCCTGGGAGAAACAGTATTGTGTTTGTGTGGGAAGAAGAGCAGACAGGAACAGCAACTGCTGAAGACAGTATAGGAAAAGAGAAAGAACTTTTACCAGTGTCTTGCTGAAATAGACTCTTATACCCACACTCCCTCATTCATTTAGATGCTTTGCTATAAGTCAAGACATCAGCTGTATGCTAATTATGTTCATAGCCCATGATTCCTTTGGCTTATTGTCAATGTATTCCCAACATACACAGACCCTAGAAATGACCACTAACTGAAGATATATGGAATCCTTCCATTATGAGGTCATGTCATACAAGTCAACTTGTACTGAACCCCAGTAACTGAATAATATGCACTAAGCAGCAATATCTCCAACACCAAGAAGTGGAGCCAATTTCATTGTCTGAACTTCCACCGAGGTGCACTTAAGAAGTTTTAACTCTTTGATATCAAAGATGCTATAATGAGCCTCTTTCAACATATGACTTCAGGTACCTAGTAAACATGGGTTCAGGACACATTCCTAAAGGAAATATTGTCAGAGTCCTTAATAGTCTTTTCTAGTTGTTTTTATTCTTCTCACAGACATGGAACCCCTGAAAATGTCTGTTGTAAATAACATTTAACACCTGCGGTCACAAGGGTGATACTTTCCAATGATTTGTATGGTTTCTAACTGTTTGTGTCAAGGCCATCATATCCCACTTTAAGATGATGCATCTCTGTTACGAACACATCAAAGATTGTTGGGGAGATAGTAAAATGGCTTTGCAAAAAACAAAACAAAACAAAACAACTTTCATGCCTGAAGCTCCCAAGTCTCAAGTTCAGTCTTCAACACCAACATAAACCAGAACTGAGCAGAACTCTGGGGTTTACCCCTCCCACTCTTTCATTAAAACAGAATACATCAGTGGAAGACCAGTTAAATAGCTCACTTGGATAGTAAGCTGCTTTGCCACATTTACAACCCAGTTTCAAGCCTGGTCCTTATCTCTCTTTCATTATCTATGTTTCTCTGTCTGTATCTAAAAAAATCTTTGGTCATCTGGGAAAAATTATAGTGGCATAGTCTTGGGCAATTGGCTTTTCCTCAGGGAAAATAAATATTTGAAAGAAGTATCTGAACAAATTTGAGACGACAGCTAGTGTTTCTGGTAAAGAAAAAACGCTGGTGTCTGAAAGTTAGTGATTGCATATGGGCAATGGAACAGGAGAGGAATGAGAAAAAGACCCAGGTGGAGGTGTGGTACTGACTGCAGTGCTAGTGGACACCATATCTTCAATTTCTTCAAATCTTCACAGAAGGTTTTAAGTGCCAGCAAAACTGTTCGGGAACCTTGTCGTTTAGGAAAAGGAGCTCAGAAGTGCTGTTTAGAGCGATTGAGTCCAATGTCATTTGAGTGAGTCACCAAAGGGTCATCTGGGAATCCAGGGAGACGAACACTACATTTGTGGCCACCCAGAAGTCAGCCAAACTGTAAAATGTCCCAGGTTCCACAGCAACCCTGATAAACAGGGTCAAACTATCCTCTGAAGATACGAAAAGTGACCTTGACCTTAGAAAAGAGTGTATTCAGAAACCAGTCTGGGAAGAGCAAAAGGAAGTCTAGGATATGTCCCTCCACCCTCTGATTAGGGATCTGTTTAATATAGACATAAGGTACCATGATATTACATTACTTCCTCAAAAGTCTTCCCCTATCTCACAACTCAAATACAAAGCGGGACACAGAGCCAACAACTAGACAAGCATAGAAACAAAAATGGATAGCCCAAACTAGGAAACACCTGTTCTGGAAACTTAACAAATGATCCAGATACATCAGGATACAGATTCAGAAGGGTTATGAGAGAAATAATTAGGAAATATGTCATCAAGAAAATTGAATAACTGAAAAGCTCTCGAAATAATATGGAGAAATGTATTAAGAGGAAATCCATGACCTCAAAAATTCCCTCAATAGGAGAACGGAAAATATGAAAATAAAACCACAGTGTGTGAAGGACACTATGAATTCATCCCAGTATCAAATAGCAGGACAAGGAAGTAGAAACGTGAATATGGAGATTAGAAGAAAAAATGAGCACATATGTTGACTTCAAAGGAGAAGGAGAAAAATAGTTTAGGAAAAGTGAAGTAACTCTCTGAGGAAGTGAAGATTCCACTGCATAGGCAAACACTATCATTTAAAGGTTCTCCAAAAGAAGGAAGAGGATAAGAGACTGGAAATCACATTCAAAGAAATAATAGAAACATTTCTAAATCTAGGAAATATTCACAATGGAGAAGTAATTTAGGAAACAGAGAGAACTCCCAAATTCCTAAAACAAAATGAGATTTATCCCAAGATTCATTACTATAAACTATCAAAATTCAAGGTAACAGAAAAATGCAAATTCCCAGTGAATCTCAACTTATAATTGCAATAGAGTAAGATTGCAAATAGATTTTTTTCATCAGGAACCATGGAGGTCAAGAGAAAAATCAAATGACACATTTACTATCTTCAGACACAGAAACTGCAGGCCAGGAATATTTTACCCTGCAAGACTGTCATCCAAATATGAAGGAAGAATAAAATCAGTACCAGATAATAAATAAATAAATAAATAAATAAATAAATAAATAAATAAATAAACTACAGGAGTTTGCCATTAACTTGCAGAAGTTAATGAGAGGTATGGCACAGGCAAAATTCACAAATCCAAAAAATAAATATTTAACTCTCAACAAGGTGATAAAGAGTCAGTCACCCCTAAACACAAGCCATAGAAATATGGGACAGCTTTCAAGTATGAAAGTGGAGGAGGAAGTAGGTGCTGTTCAAGCACAGAATGATGGGACAAGAACACCTTTAACAAGACTTTCTTAGAGATACGTATACATTCATATGTAAGTTATGTTCATACTTATAAATTATATATATGTACTTCTATGTGTTTACACACATACATAGCCCTCTGTCTTTTAAAATGACATTATTTCCCACTAGTACTTTCTGATCTTCCCAACATCTTTTTGCTTTGCTTTATTCGTTCTTACTATATATATCTTGAGTATAATTTGCTGATATTCTTAATTTTTTTATTACTTGTATTTATTTATTGGATAGAGACGGCAAGCAAATAGAGAAGAATGAAGAGATAGAGAGAGAGAGACAGAGAGACAACTGAAGTCCTGCTTTACCATTTGTGAAGCTTCCCCCATGCAGGTGGGGACCAGAGGCTTGAACCTGGGTCCACGTGTACTGTGACATGTGAGCTCAACCAGGTGCACCACCATCTGGTCCCAGTTTGTCTATTTCTGAAATTAATTTCATCCTTTTTGAATTACTGACAGAGTTCTATGAATTCTAGTTCTAGAATACCCTTGCAAGTATCCCAGTTCAAGCCCCCATCTCCCCCCTTGCCCACCTGCAGAGAGGTCACTTTGCAAGCAGCAGAGCAGGTCTGCAGGTGTCTTTCTCTCCCTGTCTCTGTCTTCTCCTCCTCTCTCAATTTCTCTCTGTCCTATCCATCAACAACACTAACAGCAACAATAACAGCAACAACAACAACAATGAAAAAAATTATGTCTGACAGGAGCAATGGATTAGTAGTGCGGCCACCAAGCCCCAGTTATAACCTTGGAAGCAAAAAAAAAAAAAAGTCTGTGTGTGAGTGTGTGTGTGTGTGAGTGTGTGTGTGTGAGTGTGTGTGTGTCTGTGTGTGTGAGTGTGTGTGTGTGTGTGTCTGTGTGTAGAGGTAGAGTGAAGGGGTTTTATCTTTCATATTTTTTGTTTTTAAGGGCTCATACTCCTATAATTTATATCTATTGCCAAACAACGCACATTTCTCTGAAAGACAACTACCAGATGATATTACTTATATATTCAGTATAAAGAATTAAAACACATGAATAGGGAAAAAACAAGTAGCTAAAGTGTCCCTGTGATTCTGTAAGAACTATGTTGTTTACCCTGGAATGGATGGTAGGTGGCAGAGGGGAGAGCAGGAGTAGGCACAGAAACGTGCGATGGGAAAGTGTTGTTTTCGACGGGTTACGTTGTTTTCACCGGGCTGGCTTCACAGGCGGGTAACAGACGACCAGGGACTCATGGTTGAGCTGTAGGCAGTATCTCTTTATTCATGCAGGACGCAGCACAATCTAAGACGAGCTAAGCTAAACTCAAAGTACAGTACTGTAAAACTCACAATGCTGTCTTTATATATACTTCCCAAGTAGGGTGGAAACAGGATGTGACATAGAGAGGGTGGAGAGAAAAGTGACTGGTGAAAATCAGAGTGTGACAAAGAGGGGGCAGATTAGGCAAGAATCCTATCACTGAACCACAAATGCCCTGGAGGGAGGGTGGAACTTGTTAACAGTGGTTATGTAAATAGAATGAAGTGGTTATGTAAATAGAATAGTGTTAAGCAGGGGGGATTTAAACCAAATGAAACAGAAGGGGTCTCATGCATACCAACAGGAAAGGATATAGAACTCAACGCACTGAATCGGAGACCTTCTACACGATTATTAAACATCAAATGAAAAGGATGGGAAAGGACAGAGGACTCAACGCACTGAATCGGAAGACCTTCTACACGATTATTAAACATCAAATGAAAAGGATGGGAAAGGACAGAGGACTCAACACACTGAATCGGAAGACCTTCTACACGATTATTAAACATCAAATGAAAAGGATGGGAAAGGACAGAGGACTCAACGCACTGAATCGGAAGACCTTCTACACGATTATTAATTAAATATCAAATGAAAAGACTTTTTAAAAGAATGTGTCAAAGGAACTTTGCCTCCCGGAAGGCTTCCCAGTGTACAGAGCACTAGACTTGCATGTGTGAGGTTCCAAGTTAATTTTCTGGTGTTGCATATGCTAACACAATATTCTGGCTCTCGTCAGCACTCTACAGATGCTTTTAAAAACTACAGCAAGGATACATTGGACCTTGATATTTAATACATTTTTAGACATTAGAGGGCAAATAGCTGTATGCACACAATGTTATCTTTAGTATGTCTCATCTTACTCATGACCCATTAAGTCTGAGAGTTAATAATTTGCATCCTAGCTCACCAATGTCAGAGTCTCAGTGATATTAATATGCCCTGTGTGCTGACTAATTCTATGTGTCAACTTAGTAAGGATAAGGAGTACATACATAGCTGGCAAAATATTGTTTTAGATCCATATGTGATGGTATTTATGGGAGAGCTTAGTATTTGAGTCGACTAGTTGACCTAGTAAACAATCTTCTCACCACTTTAGATGGGCACCATACAATCTGTCCGCATCCTGAGCACAACAAGGGGGCAGTGGAAAATGAAATTTTCCCTCTACTTGAGCTACAACAAGCATCCATATCATCTTCCTCAGAAACAGTTTTCCTGATTCTTGATTTTTTTTTATACTCCACAACTTCTACCATTGATTCATGGGCTTTAGCTTTAGAAATATATCACTAGTTTACCTAGGCCTCCAAGCAGTGGATATAGGACTTCTCAGTCTATATAATGATATGATGACCCAATCTCATATATATATATATATGACAGGCTTTGCTTTTCTGGAAAATCTTTACTACTGTACCATGTCATTTAAATTTAAACTTAATATCTGAGCTTTCCAATATAGTCAGAAAAACAAAAAACTGTAGAGTTAATATGTTAAACTTCTGTCAGTTTAAGGGCAGTTTAATATTTGTCTTTGCAAGAGCAAAATGCTATAAAGATTAATTATGGTATTAAGATATCTATCTTGTGTGGCAATAATTATTCAGAAAGAAACAAATAGTTTAATTAATGTGGAAAAAAGAAGATTTTATGGTCTATTAAGAGAATGTGTTTGATAATATTTTAAGCCAGGCAATGCTTACAGGTATTTGGATAATAATCTGAACTAGAATACAGAAATTAGATTATAGTGTAATTATAATCAGTGCATAATTATTTGGTATGCTAGTCTTCATCACATTAAGTAAAACATCCATTAAGAACTGTATTGGATTTTTAGGTATTTAATTCCATTTAGGTCATGAATCTCTCAAGAAAAAAAAAATCAATTTAGAAATTCTTAATATAGGATCAGAATAAAATCTATCCTATCAATGTGGCATCTCAGAAGTGCCATGACTGTGAAAGGTCACACATATTACACACAGATTATTATCTGTGACTAAAATAAAGATGGAAATTCTTTTATAAAAGAAAAAATAATAGAGAAAAAGCTGTTCTTCCATGAACCTTAACTAAAAGCTACTCTGTTTAGTTGATTAAATGCACCTTCTAGTGACAATAAAACCCATAAATGACTGTGTTCAGGATGTATTGTTTCTGCACTTTGTCAAACATTTATTCTTTTATTTATTTATTTTGGCTGCCACACTATCGCTATGCCTTGGTGTCAGCACTATGGCTGCTCATGGAAGTTGTTTCCGCCATTTTATTGGATAAGACAGAAATTGAGAGGGTGGGGGGGAAGAGAGAGAGGGAGAAAGACAGACACCTGCAGACCTGCTTCACCCCTTGTGAAGTAATCCCCCTGCAGGTGGGGAGTCAGGGGCTTGAACCTGGATCCTTATTTGAGTCCTAATGCTTAGTACTATGTCCCCTTAACTGGGTATGCTACACAGGTGATCCCCACTTTGCCAAGCATTTAAAGTGTGATAAAGACTTTTGTGTTTTAAGCTTCTTCTATTAAAAAAAATAAATTAAATACAGAGGAAAACTGCAGGTATATAACAGAGGCACCTATACTGTTCAGCCAAATACACACAGTCCTCTCCTCAGTCCTGCATCCTACGAGGCCAGTGTTGTATGTGGGGGTGAAAGGGTCATTCTAGAAACAGGGAGACCATGGAGTCTTACTCTGGACGAGTCTGAAACAGGCAGCAAGAATTTAGACTTCTATTTTCTACCTCTGTGCTCTCTTTTCTACATTTACTTTTTAAAAAATATTTATTTATTTATTCCCTTTTGTTGCCCTTATTGTTTTATTGTTGTAGTTATTGTTGTTCTTGATGTCATCATTGTTGGATAGGACAGAGAGAAATGGAGAGAGGAGGGAAGACAGAGAGGGGGAGAGAAAGACACCTGCAGACCTGCTTCACCACCTGAGAAGTGACTCCCCTGCAGGTGGGGAGCCAGGGGCTCGAACCCAGGATCCTTCTGCCCGTTCTTGCACTTTGCGGCACCTGTGCTTAACCCGCTGTGCTACCGCCTGTCTCCATCTCTTTTGTCTTTATCTCCACATTGGGGAGGTTGTACTGAAAGCTGAGGTGCCACTTATTAATTACTTTCTTCTTCAGTGGAGCTGTAAAAAAAAAAACCCTGTGGGCATAAATAATAGCTTAGAGAATCTGGAACCTGCATGAACGGTGTGAAGAAAGCCACTGAAAGGCAGAAAGTGAAGAATGCTTAGAATAGTAAGAAACCATTATTTTTGGATCCATGTTTTCCAAAACTTTAGGGTAAAGTTCAGAAAACAGCTCTCTCCTTTCAAACACTAATTTGGAAGGAACAAAGCCGGACTGTCTGCTGAATATCAACACAAAGTGCAGTAAACCTCATTAAACTTCCCTAATTGGGCAGAAAGTTTTTGGAAAAGTCTGAAGTGAAAAGACATTTTCATGAAAGTCAGCTTAATTTCAGGTCCATGTAGCAACAAGGATGACAGGACCCCAAGGAGGGAAAAGATCAGAATGTCTTAGAGAATTTTTAAGAGCTTTAATAATAGATTTAAAAAGAAACTTAGAAGTGGGGTACTTGTTATTTCACAGAAGTGTTTAAATACAAAGCAGTTTTACGAGTGTTTAAAAACATTTGCTGGACTCCAACCCTTAAAAAAAAAAGGTCTGTTGCTTTTGTTTATCCATTCAATTTACTTGGAAAAATCCTTCCCTACTTTTAATCCCCATCTATCAATGCACTTCACCTACGTTTTTTAAAATTTATCCCAGCTTTTGGACTAGTGAATTTCTCTAGTCAGAGGTAGACAGCTCTTTTCTGAAGTCCACAGTAATTCCAATGCTCCCAGAAAATGCACCTGTCAACAGGGCACTTGTATGTACTCATTTTCTTAAAAGCAGGAACTCTCGGTTTCATTTTTCACCCTTGAATCTATAGCAGTTGGAGAGCTTGAAAGAGAATCAGGCCGTCACAGGGGGGGAGCAAATAAATCTAATCGCGGTGAAAAGGTGATGAAAGCCTTGCGCTTACACTTCCTCGATTTGTTCTTAAAATAATCCTTGACACACTCTGTGATTGAAGAGCGGCTCAGGATTTTCCAAAGGTGGGGTCAAAACAGAGGTCAGGAACAAAAGACATGGTTCTTTTAAAACACAAATTTGAGCAATTAGTCCCCACCTTTTCCTCTTGGTGTTTCCAAAGATTTTAATAAGTACCTACGTCAATGTCTTTCAATTCCTACAATTGATATGTCCACTCTCTAGCTGCGATGCTTAAACAGCTCATGGCTGGAGAGGAACAACATGAGGAAAGCTTGCATCAAAACAGCACTGCCAGTCTATAGCTTCTGAGTGTTTCTAGCAAACCCAACAACCCATCTTTAGATTGAGAAAGGGAGAAAAATGAGTATAAGTTCTCAGTCTACCTTGACTGGGAACTAGAGGGTAAGAAATCTTCTTTCCTCCTCTGAAAGCATCTTCTACTCTGTGTTCTGCAGACACATGAAGCTGGTACATGAAGCACTGGCTGCTTTTTTTATTTTGCATTTCTTTGTATTTGCCACTAGGTTTATTGCTGGGGCTCCATACCTGCATAACTCCAACATTTCTGGTGGTTATTTATTTACTTTCGTTTTGGATAAAGGGTGAGAGATGGAGAGAGGTAGCACCTCTCTTCCCTACAGGTGGGGACTGGAGGCTTAAAACTAGACCCTTAAGCATGATAACATGTGAGTTCAATCATGTGTACCACCACCCAGTTCAAAACATATTCTTCCAGTCTGGGTGCTACTCTTTACCCTAATCCAGCTTTCTAACCCTATTCTCAACTCTGAAGGTATCTTTCCAGACAATAGTTTCATCCATTCTCATGATAGCTATCAAACTGAAGCAAAAACTATGATAGTCATAGGCCCCTAGGAACATAGCTAAAATAGACTTCCTTGCTTCTTTCCACCCTAAAATCCTATTCTCATCTGCTCTAGTCCTACTTTTTGGCTCCTGTTCATTAATCGCTTTGTCCCACTTTATATCTTACCACCTTTCAGCAACCAAGTTGTAGACACCATCATGATTCTATCCTGACTTCCCTGGGCAGACAACCTCACAATGTGTCCCAGAACCTTCTCTCTCCAGAGTCCTACTCCACCAGCCAAAGATAAAAACTTGGGGTATGGATTGAACTGCCAATGTCCAACAAAGAAGCAATTATGAAAACCAGAACTTCCACTCTCTGCACCCCAAAAAGAATTTTGGCCTATACTCCCAGAGAGGGAGAAATGTTAGGGGAAGATTACCATGGGGCTCTGAACTTCAACTCCATCAGGATCTGGAGAAATAAAAAAAAAAGGGGGGGGGGGACGATTGGATGTAGTAATAGGTGTAGGTATGACTTGGGAAGGAATAGAAGACAAGACCATGGGGAAAAATGGACAAACATACATAAATAAATACATATAGTTATAGAGATAATAGTCAACCTATATCTATGACCTTGAGAGAACTTCTGTAGCTTCCAATGGAGGGAATAGGGACAAAGAATGCTGGTCATGGGAATGGTGTGGAATTATACCAGTGTTATCTGACAATTTTGTAAATCAATATGAAATCACTAATAAAATTAAAATAAATAAATAAATAAAAGTTAAGACTTTGCACTGAAGTTATTGTTCTGATAATTAAAATGGAATACTCCTAATTAAAATGGAATATCTTAAGACAAATCTCTAGTGTTTTTCAGTCCAGAATACTGTCAGTTGATCTACCCAAGACCTCAGATATTGGAAGATACACTGGGGGCTCCAGAAATAACACAGTCTTCTCAGATAGTGAGGGTGTTTACAAACCAGGAGGGCACATAGATACATTCATGACAACCAAAGAGTGGAGAGCAGGAATCCTAGCCACTAGATTTCCAGGGAGTACTACTCTCTTCCCTGACCCAGGTTTCTAGTCCTTTCAACTATGACACCATCACCCCAAACAATAACCTGGGTTCACCTGCATATTAGATGTCAGGTGCAGGCAAAACTAGTAAAGTCATGGGCCCATTGGAATATATCTAAAATAGACCTACTAGCTTTTTCCAAAATGAGGACCCCCCAAGTCTTCATCTGCAATATTCTTGCCTTTAGGTTCATGATTAGTCAACAGTTTGTTCTGCATTGTATCTTAACTCTTTTTCAGCCAGCAGGTTCAGATGCTACCATGATGCCAACATGACTTCACTGGGCAGATAACTCCACCAATGTGTCCTGGAGCTCCATCTCCCCAGAACCCCTCCCCACTAGGAAAAGAGAGAGAGAAGCTGGGAGTATGGATCAAAACTGCCAACATCCATGTTCAGTGGAGAAACAATGACAGAACTCCCATCTTCTGCACCCTATAGTGATCCTGGGTCCATATTCCCAGAGGGATAAACAACAGGAAAGTGATCAGGGGAAGGGATTGGATATAGAGTTCTGGGTGAGGACATTGTGTGGAAATGTACCCCTCTTATCCTATAGTATTGTCAATATTTCCATTTTATAAATAAATAATAAAAAAGAGTAGAAGAAGCTTAAAATGTCCATCAAAAGCTGGATAAAGAAGTTACGGGATAAAGGGGCTGGGTGGTGGCACACCTGGTTGGCTTCACATGTTACCAAGTGCAAGGACCTGGCTTCAAGTCCATGGTCTCCACATGCAGGAGGGAAATCTTTGCAAGCAGTGAAACAGGGCTGCATGTGTCTCTCTATCATCCCCTCCCCTTTGGATTTCTGGCTGTCTGTATCCAATAAATAAAGATAATAAAAAATTTAAAAAAATAAGTTAGAGAATATATACTCTATAGAATGCTACTCTGAAAAAAAAAAAAGAAGATATTATGTCCTTTGGGACAAATGGATGGACCTTGAGGTGATAGAAAAATAAATGGAGAAATGAGAGACAAGCATCAGATGCTTTCATAATAAGGCATCATTATGAATTATGATGTGGAAACTAGAGATCTGATTTATATGAACTGACAAAAAAAGTCAAAAGAAGCAAGGAAACTGTTCATAAGACTGGTGAGAATTCTGGGTTATCTTTGAGATACGAAACTTTGGTGATGGATGTAAGCTATACATTGAAATCTTTTTTTGTTTGATTTGTTTTGTTTTGATTGTAGTTATTACTGTTCTTGTTATTGATGTCATTGTTGTTGGATAGGACAGAGAGAAATGGAGAGAGGAGGGGAATACAGAGAGGGGGAGAGAAAGATAGACACCCGCAGACCTGCTTCACCGCCGGTGGAGTTACTCTTCTGCAGGTGGGGAGCCCGGGGCTTGAACCGGAATCCTTACGCAGGTCCTTGAGCTTTGCGCCACTTGTGCTTAACCGGCTGCTTTCTCTCCCTCTATCTTCTCCGCCTCTCTCAATTTCTCTCTGCCCTATCCAACAACAAAGACAGTAATAACAACAAGAATAATAAGCAGAATAACGATAAACAACAAGGGCAACAAAAAAGGGGGAAAAAATAGCCTCCAGGAGCAGTGGATTTGTAGTGCACACCCAGATTCCCAGCAATAACCCTGGAGGCAAAAAAAAAAAAGTCAGCCTGAAGGAGTAAAGTCATAGCCATGAAAAAAAAAAAAAAAGGCAAAAGTTTCTCATATTTGTTCATAGTGGACAAAAGGGTAATTGTATCTTCATGTAAGGAACAGAAAAAGGGAAATGATTCTTTGTAGATTCATGGGGAGCAGCTAGATTTTTTCCAGATTATGAAAATGAGTCAGGCCCTCTCAGACACTAAGAATGTCAATATGGGGCAGGGGGTGTGTCTTCTCAAGTGCTTGATCCAAGTCTGAGTTGCTTCCATACACAGGAGTGCCACAACCAGAGCTAGCTCCAGTGCTGTCCTTCCTCTCTTTCATATCTGTCTCCTCTCTCTCTCTCTCTCTCTCCCTCTCTCTCTCTCTCACACACACACACACACACACACACACACACACACACACAGAGGTAGATTACATGTGAATATGTGAATGTGATATCCATGCAGTATGCATATATACCAATATTATGTATGTGTGTTGAACTGTTAATGTAATTATACATAATAATGAAAAATTAGTGGAATTTTCATTGATAAAAAATATGGAAAAATAGAGAGAGAAAAATTATGGTGATAGATGGACCATATATATGTGTGGGGGGGTAGTATACATATATTGTATACATATAGCCAGAACACTTACTTTCAGAAATTTTGGAACAGTAATTTCTGAATAGCTCTTCCCTGGAATATTCATAAAAATAAAGAATGGAGGGAGTTGGGCAGTAGCGCAGTGGGCTAAGAGCACCTGGCTCCGAAGCCCAAGGATGGGGGTAAGAATCCCAGTTCAAGCCCTGGCTCCCCACCTGCAGAGGCGTCGCTTCACTGGCAGTGAAGCAGGTCTGCAGGTGTCTGTCTTTCTCTCCCCCTCTCTGTCTTCCCCTCCTCTCTCCATTTCTCTCTGTCCTATTTAACAACAACTACATCAGTAATAATTACAACAATAAAACAAGGGCAACAAAAGGGAAGAAGGAAGGAAGGAAGGAAGGAAGGAAGGAAGGAAGGAAGGAAGGAAGGAAGGAAGGAAGGAAGGAAAAAGAAAGAAAGAAAGAAAGAAAGAAAGAAAGAAAGAAAGGAAGGAAGGAAGGAAGGAAGGAAGGAAGGAAGGAAGGAAGGAAGGAAGGAAGGAAGAATGGCTCAAGGGTCAAGCAGCAGCACAACAGGTTAAGTGCACCTAGTGCAAAAAGCAAGGGCCGGCATAAGGATCCAGGTTTGAACCCCGGGCTCCCCACCTGCAGGGGAGTCGCTCCACAGGCAGTGAAGCAGGTCTGCAGGTGACTATCTTTCTCTCCACCTCTCTGTCTTCCCTTCCTCTCTCGGTCTCTTTCTGTCCTATCCCAAAACAATGACAACAATAAGAAGAACAACAAGGGTAACAACAAGGGCAACAAAATGGAAAACATAGCCCCCAGGAGCAGTGGATTCGTAGTGCAGGCACCGAGAGCCAGCAATAATCCTAGAGGCAAAACAGATAAATAAATACATAAATACATAAATAAAGAGCCACCTTCTGGTATTGATTCTCCTGCAGTTCAGAAATATTGGGAAGGTTGGGTCAGCAAACCGCACATCAGATGGGCTTCACAGCCGACACGGAGTAGACCCAAAGGCAGGAAATAATTCCACCCTTGTTTTATATGCTTCTCAGATTAATCTAAGCATGACACCAAAAGGCCAAGATAAGAAATGCAGGCAACAGGAACACGCAATCTTTTTTCACAGGGCCACTTAACATGAAGATTGACGACCACTTTAATATCAGTGATAATATGGCAGGTATTAATGATATCCTAAAAACACGTCAGCATCCTTTCAGAGAAAAGTGAAACGAGTTTTCCTTTCTTATTTATTTATTTATTTATTTATTTATTTATTTTTCCTCCAGGGTTATTGCTGGGCTCGGTGCCTGCACCATGAATCCACCGCTCCTGGAGGCCATTTTTCCCCCTTTTTGTTGCCCTAGTTGTTGCAGCCTCGTTGCAGTTATTATTGCCATTGTTGACGTTGCTTTGTTGTTGGATAGGACAGAGAGAAATGGAGAGAGGAGGGGAAGACAGAGAGGGGGAGAGAAAGACAGACACCTGCAGACCTGCTTCACCGCCTGTGAAGCGACTCCCCTGCAGGTGGGGAGCCGGGGCCTCGAACCCGGATCCTCACGCCGGTCCTTGCACTTTGCGTCACGTGCGCTTAACCCGCTGCGCCACCGCCCGACTCCCGAGTTTTCCTTTCTTGCAAGTAAGATACACTCAGCATTTAGGACTCATCAGACGGGGGCACATGACTCAAAGAAGGGTACAGATAACAGGGCGATATCAAGGAGCATAGATTCTGCCGCTTACTATTTTTAATTTCTTTTTTTGGATAGAGACAGATAAGTTGGGGGGGTTATAGAGATAGAGAGAGACGGAGACAGACACCTGCAGCACCTGACTCATGTCCCGTGAAGCATCCCTCCTGCAGCGGGGGACCATGGGCTCAAGCCCTGGCCCTTAAGCACTGTCATGTGCACTCAGCCAAGGGCACCGCCATTGGCTTCTCAGACGCTTTATTATTAACAAAATGATTCCTCTGTCGCCACTGGGGTTCAGAGCTGTATGAGGACACCATTATTCCTGGTAGCCAGTTCTTTCTTTTGATGGAGTGATACAGACAGATAAATGCATATGAAAGATAAATACGGCGGGGGTGGGGGGGAGGATAGATAGCATAGTGGTTATGCAAAGAGACTCTCAATGCCTGAGGCTGCAAAGTCCCAGGTTCAATCCCCCGCACCACCATACGCCAGAGCTGAGCAGTGCTCTGGTGTTTCTCTCTTTTTTCTTTTTTCTCTCTCTGCATCTCTCTCAAAAATAAAATAAAAATACTTTAAAAAAGATAAATAAATGATAGATAGATGATAGATAGATACATAGATGATAGAACAGACACCTGCAAAACTGCTCCGACCTTGTCAGACTTTCCCCTGAAGATGAGGACTAGGATCCTGAGCTAGTCCTCAAGCACAGTAACATCCACTTCAGCAGGTGTGCCACAACCTATTACCCAAGTACTTTATTTAACAGCAGTAATCACAATCATAATTAGTATTACTCTTTTTAATCACAATCATAATTAGTATTACTCTTTTTAATCACAATCATAATTAGTATTACTCTTTTTAATCACAATCATAATTAGTATTACTCTTTTTAATCACAATCATAATTAGTATTACTCTTTTTAATCACAATCATAATTAGTATTACTCTTTTTAATCACAATCATAATTAGTATTACTCTTTTTAATCACAATCATAATTAGTATTACTCTTTTTAATCACAATCATAATTAGTATTACTCTTTTTTTAACCATGGTGATTGCTGGAGAAATGAATCTAATGCTCCCAGTGGCCTTTTCCTTTCTTTTCTCCTTCCTCTCCTCTCCCTCTCCCTCTCTCTCTCCTGCTCCCTCTTTCTCTTCCTTTCTTTCTTTATTCCTTCCTTTCTTTCTTTTCCTTTAATTTGGCAGAAATAGAGACAATGTAGAGTATGAGAGAAGAGACAGAAAGAGAGACTCTTGCAGCAGCGTTCCACCTCTTTGAAACTTTACCCCTGTCGGTGGAAACAGGGGGCTTGAACCTGGGTCCACTGGCATACTACTGTGTGTGTTTAACCAGGTGTGCCACTGTCCAGGCACTGATACTTTATTTTTAAAGATAAGAAATACAATGTGACTCAGATTTTGACCTAAAAATTCATATTCTCTGCAAAACAGAAGCTGAGAGAATAGATTAGACTTTTTCTATTATTCTTGTAAGATTTATTTATGAGATAGATAGATAGATAGATAGATAGATAGATAGATAGATAGATAGATTAGCCAGAGTATCACTCTGGTCCATGTCATACTAGGGACCAAACTTGGGGCCTTATGTTTAGAAGTCTAATTGTTTATGCACTGTGGAATTTCAGAGGTCCTATTCTTGAGGATCTCTTTTTAAAGAAGTGTTAGCATATTAATGATATAAGGGAGAGGAGTGAGAGAAAGCAAAGCATCACTTTGGCACATGTGATGGAGTCAGGGCCTCAGACCTGGCTTTCCAGTACCCTGGACACAGTCTGGGCCATTGAGACAAGGTTTTGTCTGTTTTACCTCCAGGGGCTGTGTGCCTGCAGTACGAAGTCACTGCTCCCGGAGCCCATTTTCCCATTTTTTTAAAAGGGTAGAACAGAGAAAAATTGAGAGAGGTTGAGAGAAACAGACACCCGCAGACCAGCTTCGCCGCTGCAGGTGGGTAACCGAGGGCTCGGACTGGGACAAGCTAGGATACTTGCTTGGGTCCTAGCACACGTACTGTATGAGCTTAACCCCGTGCACCCTCACACAGCCCCAGAGACGGTTTCATTTGGCTGTTTCTTTGGAACTGGACAAGGCCTGGGAGATCATGATGAAGAGTATCTCCAAATTAAGAAGACAGGAAGGACTCCAAGTAGCCCAGACTGGATTCTGGGAACAGAAGTCATAGTGTTAGTTATTAAGGACCAAGGTTTAGGTAATAAGGAAGCATTCTCCTTTATCGCCAGTGTTCCTGATGTTAGACACAGACACACTATCGTGAGCTAGATGCTTTCATGAGTCTGACCCAACCTGCTGTTCTCTTCCACGCAAATGACTCTCCACAAACTTCTGAACTTCAAATTAGAAGAATGGTATATGCTCAGCACCAAAAATTGTTCAAGGACATTAAAGGCAAAAAACAAAAAGAGTGTTCTAGCCCAATCTATTTTATGAACATAAATGCAGGACTGTAAAGAAAATATTGGCATTCTGAATCTAGCAGATTATAGAATTAATGCATCACAGCCCTGCAAAGAACCCAAGATTAGTTTCAGAAAAATCTGCAAAGATAATTCACATTGTAAGAGAAAAACTACAGCAAGATTGCAATATGCAGAAAAGCAGAAAGATAAAGCCCATGTTAGTTAGGATAATATTAAAAAAAAAACACACACACAAGCAAATCAAGGATGGAAGTAACACCTATAATCTGATTAATGGGAGTTAAGGTTATAGTCCGTCATAAAGGTGGAAAATGCTGGCATTCTTTTACAATAAACAAAACAAGTCAGGAACCAGAAAGAATGCCTACACTCGTGATTTTCCTTTCATATTTCACCACTGGTCCCAACCAGTATAGTAAAGCATGGAAATGAAACAGTCGATTTAAACACTAGAAAGAAATTTATAAGAGGGGCCTGGTAATGGTGCACCAGGTTGAGTGCACAAGTTACAATGCACAAAGACCTGAGTTCAAGTCTCAAGTACCCACCTACGTAGGGTTGCAGGTGTCTCTCTTTCTCTCCTCCTTTCCTTCCCTTTCAATTTTCTCTGTGTATATCAAAAAATAAGTAAATAATATGATGTTTTAAAAAGAAACGGATAAAATTAGATTACCACTGTATGTAGATCATGGGATTATTTACATAGAAGACTCAAGAGAACCGTCAATCTGTTGATGAAAAGAAACAGGGTGGAAGGAGTCAGGTGGTCGTGCAGAGGGTTAAGGGCACCTGGCGCAAAGCCCAAGGACCGGTGTAAGGATCTGGGTTTGAGCCCCTGGCTCCCCACCTGCAGAAGAGTTGCTTCACAGGCTGTGAAGCAGGTCTGCAAGTGTCTGTCTTTCTCTCCCCCTCTGTCTTCCCCTCCTCTCTCCATTTCTCTCTGTCCTATATCTAACAATGACAACATCAATAATAATTACAATAACAGTAAAAAACAACAAGGGCAACAAAAGGGAAAATAAGTAAATATTAAATATATATATATGTATACACACACACACATACACACACACACACACACACACACACACACACACACTTATATAGGTGGAGAAATGGACCAAGCAAACAGACTGGGCCATTTTGCAAGAGATCAACATACTTGTAACTTCATAGATGACTGGGTGGTAAAAGTGCCAGGAAGGAAGGAAGGAAGGCAGAAGTATTTGAGAAATGTCTTGGGCCAAATCTTTGAAAAATCCATTCAAAAACAAAATCTTTGGCATTAGCCTGATAGAAAAATAAATTCCAGATGGATTGCAAACCTAGGAATTTTATAGACTGAACATATACAGATGAGAGTCTCAGAGAATAGCTGCAGAACTCCACTGGCGAGAGTGCTTCTAAACCAGGACATCAGAATGGCAAATCAGTGACAAAAGGGGGATTCAGTCTTATTACACATTTTTCCTGTTGTCAGTGGTATTGTGTCACTATAAGACAACTTACCTCTTAGAGAGAGAGAGAGAGAGAGAGATTGTCAGTGGTATTGTGTCACTATAAGACAACTTACCTCTTAGAGAGAGAGAGAGAGAGAGAGAGAGAGAGAGATTGTCAGTGGTATTGTGTCACTATAAGACAACTTACCTCTTAGAGAGAGAGAGAGAGATTGTCAGTGGTATTGTGTCACTATAAGACAACTTACCTCTTAGAGAGAGAGAGAGAGAGAGAGATTGTCAGTGGTATTTTGTCACTATAAGACAACTTACTTCTTAGAGAGAGAGAGATTGTCAGTGGTATTTTGTCACTATAAGACAACTTACCTCTTAGAGAGAGAGAGAGAGGAGAGATTGTCAGTGGTATTGTGTCACTATAAGACAACTTACCTCTTAGAGAGAGAGAGAGAGGAGAGATTGTCAGTGGTATTGTGTCACTATAAGACAACTTACCTCTTAGAGAGAGAGAGAGATTGTCAGTGGTATTGTGTCACTATAAGACAACTTACCTCTTAGAGAGAGAGAGAGGGAGATTGTCAGTGGTATTTTGTCACTATAAGACAACTTACCTCTTAGAGAGAGAGAGAGAGAGATTGTCAGTGGTATTGTGTCACTATAAGACAACTTACCTCTTAGAGAGAGAGAGAGAGAGAGATTGTCAGTGGTATTTTGTCACTATAAGACAACTTACCTCTTAGAGAGAGAGAGAGAGGAGAGATTGTCAGTGGTATTTTGTCACTATAAGACAACTTACCTCTTAGAGAGAGAGAGAGAGATTGTCAGTGGTATTTTGTCACTATAAGACAACTTACCTCTTAGAGAGAGAGAGAGAGAGATTGTCAGTGGTATTTTGTCACTATAAGACAACTTACTTCTTAGAGAGAGAGAATACCACAGCATCAAAACTAACTCCAGTACAGCAGGGGACCAGGCTTAAACCTGAATCACGTGACAAAGCAAGTGTGCTGTCCAGGTGAGCTATGTTGCTGGCCTTTCAAACTTAAAGCCTCTGAGGGGCCACCAGGTATACCGCACACATGCCCATGCTTGAGGGTCCACGTTGAAGTCCCTAGGAGTGGAAGGACACCAAAGTACTTGTTTGTCTGACTGAGTGATTGGATATTGTCAACAGGGTTGTTTCTGGGGGAAAGGCTGGGAGAGAGAAAGACAAAGAAGAGAAAGCCTAGGCCTGAACCCACGTCCCACATGGGAATACCTACAGGGGGAGCTTCACTGGGGGTGGAGGAGAACTGCAGTGATTCTTTTTCTCTCATTCTTCCTCTGTCTGTCTCTCATCTTCTGGAAAATAAATAAACAAATAAAGTTCATAGTGAGTAGTGGAATCCTCAGGCACAAAGCCCCAGTGAAACCCCTTGCACAAAATATATTAATAATAATAATAATGACAATAATAACAATTTAATTATTTTGAAAGGGCTAGGGACATAAAAGAGGTGTATGTGCAACATATTTTCTTGCCTGAGCCATCAGATGTCCCAGATTCAATTACCTGTAACTCTGTAAGGCAGGGCTGAGTAGTGCTGTGGTAAAGAAACAAAAAAGGGGGTGGGGGGGTAAGAGGATTTCCAGGGAGTTGGGCGGTAGCGCAGCGGGTTAATTGCAGGTGGCGCAAAGTGCAAGGATCCTTGTAAGGATCCCGGTGAGCCCCCCGGCTCCCCACCTGCAAGGGAGTCACTTCACAGGCGGTGAAGCAGGTCTGCAGGTGTCTCTCTTTCTCTCCCCCTCTCTGTCTTCCCCTCCTCTCTCCATTTCTCTCTGTCCTATCCAACAACGACATCAATGACAACAACAATAATTACTACAACAATAAAACAACAAGGGCAACAAAAGGAAATAAATAAATATTTTTTAAAAAGAGGATTTCCAAAGGCATGGCTGTTTCATGTTTCTCCCTTGATAATCTAGAAAAAACAATGGAAAATCACCTGAAAACCTCAATAAAATACAACCAGGATTCCAACAGAAACTCACTAAGTCACAGGTGAGCACGGATGGATCCGTGGATAGAAAAGAGAAGAGAGGAGTCAGGCGGTAGCACAGCAGGTTAAGCGCAGGTGGCGCAAAGCACAAGGACCGGCGTAAGGATCCCGGTTCGAGCCCCCGGCTCCCCACCTGCAGGGGAGTCGCTTCACAGGCAGTGAAGCAGGTCTGTAGGTGTCTCTTTCTCTCCCCCTCTCTGTCTTCCCCTCCTCTCTCCATTTCTCTCTGTCCTATCCAACAACGATGACATCAATAATAACTACAACATAAAAAAACAAGAGCAACAAAAGGGAATAAATACATTTTAAACATTAATTAAAAAAAGAAAGAAAATCCCATGTATTGTGTCGGCTGTTGGTTTTTTCAACCTTCTTTAGTGTAAAGCTACCATCACAGCATTTAAGATAGTTTACATGTAGTTTTAGGTAGGTTTACACAATAATGCACTGTAGTAATAAGACAAACGGACTCATATAGTCATATATACTATACAGTACAGATGTAGTCAAGAAAGTACATCCAGTGTCCACTAACTGCAGCAACAGGACTGACATTGAAAGGATGTGACACGTAGAGCCAGAAGCTTGGTAACTGCTACGGTTCTCATGATTTCAGTCTCCCATATTCTCACAATCCCGACTCTGAGAAAGGTGGTGACACACATGACAGTGCCAAAAACACAGGTTTAAGCCCCTGGTCCCCACCTGCAGGGCGAAAGCTTCACAAGTGGGAAAACAGGGATGCAGGGGTCTCTCTGCCTCTCTCTCCATCTCTATCTCCCCAGCCCTTTTCAACTTCTCTCTGTTTCTATGCAATAGTAAACAAAATAAAATAAAAAGATATTTTTTTATGAAGTTGGTGGCACAGTGTGGTTGCTGAGGTGGGGTTCTGGTGCATGATGGTTGGTAAAAAAAAACCAAAGATGAGAAATTTCACCCCTGTGTCAACACTGGCACTGCGAACCATTAGCCCTCCCAATAAAAGTAAAAAAAATAAGTAGGCCACTCAGTAAGAATTAGCTATATTCTATCACCACAATCTGGCTTTATTTCAAAGTTCTTATTGTAACCCCCAATGGTATTACTTCTTCTCTGGATGCATTCATAGAGTTTGTTTTCATGAAGGTTTGAAAATTTGGTCCGAACGTTCACTGCTTTAGGCTATAACTGTGCTGGTTATATCATAGGTACTCATGATTGTTGTTGGAGAGAAGAGTGAAGAGTTGGGTGCAAGAGTCTTCTCAAGGCATCCATGGTCAGAGAATAGTTCAGAGAACACAACGAGGGGACCAGGACTCATAGAACCAGTGGACAAATTTATAGAATTTCAAAGACTCTCTCAGTGCTTAATTGACTATTGCTACTAGCCAGGAGGACAGCTGCAGCGTCTGGAGCATCAGCCATGACAGTCCCTGAACTGACACTCATGTTTCAGCCCAAGTCTTGCAAAGCATTTTTTTTTCACCCGCTTAGTCACCATTACTACGGGTCCCAAAACAGCAATGGGGAATATTATGTGAAAAGTGATGCTTTTTTAACTTGAGTGAGTAGTCCCCCCCACCTCCTCACCGCCAAAAAAAAAAAAAAAAAAAAAAAAAAAATGGAATTCCATTCTTCCTTCAAAGAAAAGAAGATATCTCGGGAAATGAGGTATTTAAGATTAATATCACCAAGCATCAGTTTGGACTTTATCGGAGTTCTGACACCACAAGTGAAAACAATTTCAACTCCACTTAAAAAGATGTCAGATCTGGGCTGTTTTACAAGAGGAAATGGGGAAAGGTTATGACTTTACCATGATTCAGATGTTATATATATATATATATATATATGCAGGAAATTAGGTCACTGAGAATAACTTTTTTTTTTAAATCAAGAAACTTACATCTCAGAACAAAATGATATTTCAGTCCTTTTGAACTACTGTTCCTACTTAGTTGTGCTCCTTATAAACTCTGCACTGATCACTTAAAAGCTGCAGGTGGAGAGGCTGCATGGAGAGGCCAGGTGGTGGTGCACCTGGTTGGGCACACATATTACAGTGCACAAGGACCCAGGTTCAAGCCCCTGCTCCCCACCTGCAGGAGGAAAGCTTCATAAGTGATGAAGCAGGGCTACAGGTGTCTCTCTGACTCATTCCCCTCTATAACCTCCTCCCTTGTCAATTTATCTCTCTATCCAATAATAGGTAAATAAAAATGTTTTTTTAAAAAAACAATGAGGCTACAGGTGGTATGCCTGGTTGAGCACACATGTTATCATGCCTAAGGACACCAGTTGAAGTCCCTGCTCCCCACCTGAAGAGGGGAAGCTTCATGAGTTGTGAAGGAGGCTTCAGGTTACTCTTTACTCTCTATCTCCCCTTCACTCTCAATTTATATATATATCACAGGGTTCAGTTTCAGAACCAAGTCCCAGAAACAATCTAGTGGCAAATAAAAGAGAAGTGGCAAATTTATAGAATTTCAAAGAATATCTCAGTGCTTAATTGACTATTGCTACTACTTTAATTACAGTACATTTCAAACAGTTGTGCATTGCCCTTATCAAGAAAAGAGTGGACTTCACTATCTGCTAAAATGTGAGTGGTCAGCAGGTGGGAGAGGGGCTATCCAGGGAAGGTGTCAGCTTGGTTATACACAAAACTCAGGTTTGGATCTACCCCCAGCTTCACCTAGAGAAGCCTCATTGCTTTGGGGTCACCCCCCCCCCCTTTCAATGCATAGCTCTTCCTGCCTGTACTGCTTTCCAAGGTAACAGATGGTTCCTCTGCTCAAGTCTCAGCTTTAAGGAACAAATACCCTCAGGCTAAAGGTTGGCTTAATGGCTCTGCAAAAAGATTTTCATGCCTAAGGCTTTGAGGTCCCAGGTTTAATTTCCATCAGTCAAAGTTTAGCTTTAGTCTGGAGTCTCTCTCTCTCTCTCTCTCTCTTTCTCCACTCTTTCTCTCCCTCCTCCCCTCTCCCTTCTTTCTCTTTTAATAAATATTCATAAGCTTAAAATATGCTTAAACCCGGGAGTCCAGCGGGAGCAAAGTGGGTTAAGCTCACGTGACACAAGGCTCAAGGACTGGCCTAAAGATCGGTTGGAGCCCCTGGCTCCCCACCTGCAGGGGAGTCACTTCACAAGCGGTGAAGCTGGTCTGCAAGTGTCTATCTTTTTCTACCCCTCTCTGTCTTCCCCTCCTCTTTCCATTTCTCTCTGTCCTATCAAGCAACAACAACTACAACAACAATAAAAAACAAGGGTAACAAAAGGGAAAATAAATAAATATTAAAAATTTTAAAAATATACATAAGCCCTTATATATCTTAGTTTTTTAGTCTCTTAGAATCTCTGATCCCAGCAAGTTGTCAAGAAAGGCTAAAAGACAAAGCAAAATAAAGAAAATATTTCCAACTCTTGCCCTACATTTCATTTATATTTTTTAATTTTTTAATTTTTACTTTTTAATATATTTATTACTGGATAGAGACAGAGAGATGAGAGAGAGAGGGAAAAGAGAGATACATTTGGATCCCTGCTTCACCACTCATAAAGCTTTCCCCCTGAAGGCCCGGACTAGGGGTTTGAACCTGGGTCCTCGCACACTGTAATGTGAGAGCGCTTATTCAGATGCACCACTGCCTGGCCCCCAATTTATTTATTTTACATCAAATTCTATTGATCCACCATTGGTTTACAATACTGTAAAATTTGGGGAGTGGAGATTCATTCTTCTATGTGTGTATAAACTTATCTGTCCTCCCCACCAAATGTCCAGAGCCAACAAGGGACTGAAAACCCTGCTGTCCATTTCTTCTTCGTCAATTTTCTCCCGAGAATCAGATTATTTCCCAAAGTCCCAGACCTATTTTTGTTGTGTTTGATCAGCTAATTTTCTCTAGCTCTTTATAATTTTTAGAATCACTGTCCTGGTAGCAAGATACCCACTAGAACACACCCATCACCATGTGCAAGTACCCAGGTTCAAGATCTCTTCATGAGTGGTGAAGCAGGTCTGCAGGTGTCTCTCTCCCTCCTTATCTTCTCCTCCCCTCTCAATTTATCTCTGTTCTTTCACATCAAATAAAAAAGAAGAAAACATAGTCATGGGGAACCGTGGGCTCCTTGTGCAGGCCCCAGCAATAATGCTGGTGTCAGTATTGTTCTATTTTTAATTTAAAAAAAGAAAAGAAAAGAGAAAAGAAAAGAAAAAAAAAGAAAAGAAAAGAAAAGAAAAGAAAAGAAAAGAAAAGAAAAGAAAAGAAAAGAAAAGAAAAGAAAAGAAAAAAGAATTCTAATCTGGCTTCTAAAGAGAAGCTCTGATTGAGGAAACTTGGAGTTTTTAATATTTTTCAAAGGGAAGAAATCTTTCACTGTATTATGTGCAAGCCACTGCGCTAACTTCCACATGAAATATCACCAGTAGAGAGCTGCTTTTAGGCATGACTTATACATTTAATATATCCTGTAATAAATCAAAACCAATTGCCATGTTTTTTTTTTCCTAGTGAAATTGTCCCACTCCACATTTATTTTATTGACTGGAATTTCAGTCAGAGATTAAGCAGTTAATTTTTCAAGCAGTAGCACAAATTCTCTTTTCTCATAGTAGAAGATGGTGAGAGAGAAATAAAAAAGAAAATGTTTTACACTTATCTGGTGAATGTGTGCAGACAGAAAGGTTTTACTGTACCGGACAGCTCAATGAAGAGCAGTTTTCAAATGTGTGTACAAGCCACCTATATGCATACCATCGAAACTAAGTTGTTGTTGTTGTTTTTCTTATAAAAAGATTTACTTTTTCTGTGGGGAAATTCTCACCATGCTGGAGACATAAGAACCATGTCATCATCTCAATGTGTGAAATCACTGTGATTTGAAACATTAGGTTCTATTATCCTCATAAGGACACTCACTCACTTTATCTTTGGTTTGGATAGCATAGGCTGTTACATATCAAGCCCAAATGTCACATAGTAAAAAAAAAAAAAAAAAGCAACTTGATCCTCCCCTCAGAGAAGTGTCCTTTTCTCCCATGCTGCTTTTTATAAGCAGGTCTCAGCCTACTTGATGTCTTCTGATTTCTCAATTTCTGTTTCTGAGTGAGATCTTTCCATGTTCATCCTTCTCTTTCTGGCTCATCTCATTTCTCATAGTCCCTTCAAATTCCATTCAAGATGAGGTGAAGAAGGTGAATTCACTGTGGTTTCCTTTTTATATATTTTTAAATTTAATTAATTTTTACTATACAAAAAGAAATGGAAGAGTAAGGTGGACAGAGAGAAAGAGAGAGAGAGAGAGAGAGAGAGAAAGAGAGACCTGCAGCACTGCTTCACGGCTCGCAAAGCTTTCCCCTCTGCACGTGGGGATCTGGGACTTGAACCAGGGTCCTTGTGCATAATAATACAAACACTTAACCAGGTGTGCTATCTCCAACCCTAAACGCATCATTAAAAATATTTTATTTATGGGAGCTGGGCAGTAGTGCGGTGGGTTAAGTGCAGGTGGCACAAAGTCCAAGGACCAGCATAAGGATCCTGGTACTAGTCCCCAGCACCCCACCTGCAGAGGGGTAACTTCACTGGCAGTGAAGGTCTGCAGGTGTCTGTCTTTCTCTCCTCCTCTCTGTCTTCCCTTCCTCTCTTCATTTCTCTCTGTCTTATCCAACAACAAGATAGTTAACAACAATAACTACAATAACAATAAAAAACAAGGGCAACAAAAGGGAAAATAAATGAAGAGATATTAAAAAATTATTTATCTACTTCTTTGTACAGAGACAGACAGAGAGAAAGATGAAAGAGAGAAAGAGAAATGTCTAGAGTCCTTCTTCAGTGCTCATGTCCAGGTCCTTGCAAATGGAAACGTGTGCTCAACTCTCAGCTCCAGTGCCTGCTCCCATTCACAAACTCTTTTAAAATATTGCTTGTCTTTTATTGCCCCCATCCCATCCTAAAAAGTTAGTGTGAGCTTAGTCAAAGTGTAAAGTTTTATGGCAGTATTGATAGTTATTTCCTAAATCCAGTAATCACCAAAGATCTCTGAGCCTCTGTTCATTAAATATTAATCTCCTGTTTTCCACATGAAATTTTCTACATTTTTCTCCTAAACCCTAGTGAACATCATCCCAAATGGTGCCTTCATGGAAACCTGTTTCAGAGACGTCCATAGGACAACATCAAAGTCAGCCAGTATTTATATTCTACTTGCGAAGTACTCACACACACACACACACACACAGAGAGAGAGAGAGAGAGAAATGTCCTGTTCTTTCCCAGTTAAAGGAGAAAATGATTATATATCCAGCGATCTCGAAATAATTAAAAGGTCATCAATTTCCTGTCATGAAAGTGATATGGTTTAATTACATTCTATAAAGTATTGACCAACTCTTCAGGGGAGACTATTGCTGAGAGGTTATAATCTTAACAACAGACCAATGCCCACTGATAGCTGGAGATGAGCCTTCAGCAGTGGTGTGTGTGTGTGTGTGTGTGTGTGTGTGTGTGTGTGTGTGTGATTTCCCTAAGGAAAGTGAAAATATTCACAGAGATAGAGACTTTGCATTAATATGCAAAACTTATCCTTCGCCAGAATTTTCACCCATATGAAACGAACTGCATAATGTGGGCAAAGAAAATGTCACATAAGAAAAAAATGAAACTGAGGAAAAATGAAAAAAATTAAAACATGTGCAGTGGGTTAAGCACATGTGGCGTGAAATGCAAGGACCTGCTTAAGGATCCTGGCTCGAGCCCCTGGCTCCCCACCTGCAGGGAAGTCACTTCACAGGCGGTGAAGCAGGTCTCCAGGTGTCTGTCTTTCTCTCCCCCTCTCTGTCTTCCCCTCCTCTCTCCATTTCTCTCTGTCCTATCCAACAACAATGGCATCAATGACAACAATAATAATAACTACAACAACAATAAAAGCAACAAGGGCAACAAAAGGGAAAATAAATAAATATTAAAAAAACAAAACGTATATTAAACCAACCTTGCATGCCTGGGATAAACCCCACTTGGTCATGATGAACAATTTTTTTGATATACTGTTGTATCCGGTTGGCTAGAATTTTGTTCAATATTTTCGCATCTATGTTCATCAGAGATATTGGTCTGTAGTTTTCTTTTTTGGTTGTGTCCCTGTCTGCTTTTGGTATCAGAGTGATGTTGGCTTCATAGAAGCTGGCAGGGAGTATTCCAGTGTCTTCAATCTTCTGGAAGACTTTTAAAAGTAGAGGTATTAGCTCTTCTTTGAAAGTTTTGTAGAATTCATTTGTAAAACCATCTGGTCCAGGACTTTTAGTTTTGGGAAGATTTTTGATAACTGTTTCAATTTCATTAGCTGTGATGGGCCTGTTCATGTTATCCACTTCCTCTTTACTTAGTTTTGGAAGTTGGTAGGTATCTAGGAAATCATTCATTTCTTCCAGGTTCTCTAGCTTGGTGGCATATAAGTTGTTCATAGAAGCCTCGCATGATATGTTGAATTTCTGCAGTGTCTGTTGTGATTTCTCCTCTTTCATTTACTATCCGATTTATTTGGGTCTTCTCCCTTTTTTGTTTTGTGAGTCTGGCTAAAGGTTTGTCGATTTTGTTTACTCTTTCGAAGAACCAACATTTACTTTCATTGATCTTTTGTATGGTTTTCCTATTCTCAATGTTATTTATTTCTGCCCTAACTTTAGTAATTTCTGTCCTTCTGGTTGCTTTAGGATTCCTTTGTTGTTCTTCTTCTAGGTCTTTAAGATGTGTAATCAGGCTTTTTATTTGTGCCTTTTCTTGTTTCCTAATGTGTGCTTGTATAGCTATGAACTTCCCTCTTAGGACTGCTTTAGCTGTGTCCCAAATATTTTGATAGCTTGTGTCTTCATTTTCATTGAACTCTCGAAACATTTTGATTTCTTCCTTGATTTCCTCTTTGACCCAGAAGTTGTTAAGAAGTGTACTGTTGAGCTTCCACATTTTGGCACTGTTACTAATCTTTTGTTGATTGTTAAGTGTTAGTTTAATTCCACTGTGGTCTGAGAAGATGCTTGGGATGATTTCAATTCTCTTGAATTTGCTGATGCTGTCTTTGTGGCCTAACATATGGTCTATCCTTGAGAATGATCCATGGGGATTTGAGTAAAATGTGTATTGCAGTTTCTTGGGATGAATGACTCTGAAAATGTCCAATAGTTCTAGTTTATCTATCTCTTCATTTAGCTCCCTTATGTCTTTACTGATTTTCTGCCTGGATGATCTGTCAAGTTGAGATAGTGGGGTGTTGAAGTCCCCTACTATGATTGTGTTACTGTTAATATATTGCTGTAGCTCTTTCAGTAGAAGTTTGATGTATTTAGATGGCTTCTCATTGGGTGCATAGATATTAATAATTGTTAAGTCCTCTTGATTGACTGATCCTCTGAGCATTAAGTAGTGTCCATTCCTATCTTTTTTAATCTTATCTATTTTAAAGTCTATCATGTCAGATATGAGAATAGCTGTTCCTGCCCTTTTTTGTGGGCCACTGGCTTGAATGATAGTTTTCCATCCTTTCACTTTAAGTCTGTGCTTGTCTTGTTGAGTTAGGTGAGTTTCCTGTAGACAACATATTGTTGGGTTGTGTTTTCTGATCCATCTTCCTACTCTGTGTCTTTTAATAGGTGAATTCAGGCCATTGACATTTATTGATATCAAAGATTGAAGATATTTTAACGCCATTCTTGTAGAGTTTTAGAGTGTTTTGATATATGTCCTATTTGTGGTGGTCTGGTTGTTTATAGAAGACCTTTCAGAACTTCTTTCAGGGCAGGCTTGGTGATGGTTGCTTCCTTCAACTGTTGCTTGTCTGAGAAGGTTTTGATGCTTCCATCTAGTCTGAATGACAATCGAGCAGGATATAGTATTCTTGGCTGAAAGCCTTTCTCATTGAGCACTCGATAGATATCTTGCCATTCTCTTCTGGCCTGTAGTGTTTGTATGGAGAAGACTGCTGCTAATCTTATGGGTTTTCCTTTGTAGGTGACTCTTTGTTTTTCTCTTGCAGCCTTGAGGATCCTTTCTTTATCCTTATTCCTTTCCAATCTAAGTATGACATGTCTTGGTGTCTTTAGGTCTGGGTTAATTCTGTTTGGGACCCTCTGGGCTTCTTGAATCTTTATGTCTTTGATGTTGTCTAGACTAGAGAAATTTTCAGCTATTATGGCCTGGAGAATGCTTTCTTCCTCCCCTTCTCTTTCTTCCTCTGATAAGCCAATAATGCGTATATTGTTTCTTTTGAAGTCATCCCATAGGACTCTGTTGTTGTTTTCAGAATCTCTTAATCTCTTTTTGAGATCTCTTACTTCTTTTTTAGTTGTCTCTAATTCATCCTCAATCTTGCTAATTCTGTCTTCAGCCTCATTGATTCTATTCTCTCTGCCATCTACTGCTTTCTGGAGTTCATCTATTTTGTTGCCCTGCTCTGATACTGTTTTAGCTTGTTCAGCTAGTTGCCTTCTTAGCTCAGCGATTTCAGCTTTCAGCTCTCTAATAACCATGAGATAATTAGAATTTTCTTCCATATTCTCATTTGTTGTTCCTGCATTTCTGATTACATTTTTTTCAAATTCTTTACTCCTGTTATTATTTCCTTAGCTAATGTTTGGATGTTGAACTCGTTGCTTTGTGCTTCACCCTCTGGAGGACTTTTAGCTGGACTCTTGTCCTGGTTTGAGTCTCCAATATTTTTTCTTGTTGTTTTAACCATTTTATATAAGTTAACAGTTTTTTCAATCCCTGAGTTGGAGTTCAGTGGTGTAAAAGCCTTTTTTTTTTTTTCCCCTGTAGGCTATGGGAGCCTGAGGGCTTTTAAACTATCAATGAATCAATCAATGTGATCCACCACATCAACAAAAGCAAGACCAAAAACCACATGGTCATATCAATAGATGCAGAGAAAGCCTTTGACAAAATACAACATCCCTTTATGATCAAAACACTCCAAAAAATAGGAATAGATGGAAAATTCCTGAAGATAGTGGAGTCTATATATAGCAAACCTACAGCCAACATCATACTCAATGGTGAAAAACTGGAAGCATTTCCCCTCAGATCAGGTACTAGACAGGGCTGCCCACTATCACCATTACTATTCAACATAGTGTTGGAAGTTCTTACCATAGCAATCAGGCAGGAGCAAGGAATTAAAGGCATACAGATTGGAAGAGAAGAAGTCAAACTCTCCTTATTTGCAGATGACATGATAGTATACATGGAAAAACCTAAGGAATCCAGCAAGAAGCTTTTGGAAATCATCAGGCAATACAGTAATGTGTCAGGCTATAAAATTAACATTCAAAAGTCAGTGGCATTCCTCTATGCAAACACTAAGTTAGAAGAAATTGAAATCCAGAAATCAGTTCCTTTTTCTATAGCAACAAAAACAATAAAATATCTAGGAATGAACCTAACCAAAGAAGTGAAAGACTTGTATACTGAAAATTATGAGTCACTACTCAAAGAAATTGAAAAAGACATAAAGAAGTGGAAAGATATTCCATGTTCATGGGTTGGAAGAATTAACATCATCAAAATGAATATATTACCCAGAGCCATCTACAAATTTAATGCTATCCCCATCAAGATCCCAAGCACATTTTTTAGGAGAATAGAAAAAATGCTACAAATGTTTACCTGGAACCAGAAAAGACCTAGAATTGCCAAAACAATCTTGAGAAAAAAGAACAGAACCGGAGGCATCACTCTGCCAGATCTCAAACTGTATTATAGGGCCATTGTCATCAAAACTGCTTGGTACTGGGATATGAACAGACACACTGACCAGTGGAATAGAATTGAGAGCCCAGAAATGAGGCCCCACACGTATGGACATCTAATCTTTGACAAAGGGGCCCAGACTATTATATGGGGGAAGCAGAGTCTCTTCAACAAATGGTGTTGGAAACAATGGGTTGAAACATGCAGAAGAATGAAACTGAATCACTGTATTTCACCAAATACAAAAGTAAATTCCAAGTGGATCAAGGACTTGGATGTTAGACCAGAAACTATCAGATACTTAGAGGAAAATATTGGCAGAACTTTTTTCCACATAAATTTTAAAGACATTTTCAATGAAACGAATCCAATTACAAGGAAGACTAAGGCAAGTATAAACCTATGGGACTACATCAAATTAAAAAACTTCTTCACAGCAAAAGAAACCACTACCCAAATCAAGAGACCCCTCACAGAATGGGAGAAGATCTTTACATGCCATACATCAGATAAGAGTTTAATAACCAACATATATAAAGAGCTTGCCAGACTCAACAACAAGACAACAAATAACCCCATCTAAAAATGGGGGGAGGACATGGACAGAATATTCACCACAGAAGAGATCCAAAAGGCCGAGAAACCCATGAAAAAATGCTCCAAGTCTCTGATTGTCAGAGAAATGTAAATCAAGACAACAATGAGATATCACTTCACTCCTGTGAGAATGTCATACATCAGAAAAGGTAACAGCAGCAAATGCTGGAGAGGGTGTGGGGTCAAAGGAACCCTCCTGCACTGCTGGTGGGAATGTCAATTGGTCCAACCTCTGTGGAGAACAGTCTGGAGAACTCTCAGAAGGCTAGAAAAGGACCTACCCTATGACCCTGCAATTCCCCTCCTGGGGATATATCCTAAGGAACCCAACACATCCATCCAAAAAGATCTGTGTACACATATGTTCTTGGCAGCACAATTTGTAATAGCCAAAACCTGGAAGCAACCCAGGTGTCCAACAACAGATGAGTGGCTGAGCAAGTTGTGGTATATATACACAATGGAATACTACTCAGCTGTAAAAAATGGTGACTTCACCGTTTTCAGCCGATCTTGGATGGACCTTGAAAAAATCATGTTGAGTGAAATAAGTCAGGAACAGAAGGATGAATACGGGATGATCTCACTCTCAGGCTGAAGTTGAAAAACAAGATTAGAAAAGAAAACACAAGTCGAACCTGAAATGGAATTGGAGTATTACACCAAAGTAAAAGACTCTGGGGTGGGTGGGTGGGTGGGGAGAATACAGGTCCATGAAAAATGATGAATGAAATAGTGGGGGTTGTATTGTTAAATGGGAATCTGGGGAATGTTATGCAGGTAAAAAAAAAAAAAAAAAAAAGGAAGAAGAAGTAGAAACGCAAAGCAGAAATTGACTGAGTTTGGAGTATGGCACCAAAGTAAGAAAGCAGAAGTATACTAGAGTTTGCAGTGAGTACCTCCCTAATACTTCCTCTCCACTTTTCCAAGCTTTGGGTCCATGATTGCTCAACAATTTGTTTGGCTTTGTATGTTAACTCTCTTTTCAGCCACCAGGTTCCAGATGCCATCAGGATGCTGGCCAGGCTTCCCTAGACTGAAGACCCCACCAATATGTCCTGCAGCTCTGCTTCCCCAGAGCCCCACCCTACTAGGGAAAGAGAGAGGCAGGCTGGGAGTATGGACCAACCAGTCAACGCCCACGTTCAGCGGGGAAGCAATTACAGAAGCCAGACCTTCTACCTTCTGCAACCCACAATAACCCTGGGTCCATGCCCCCAGAGGGATAGAGAATGGGAAAGCTATCAGGGGAGGGGGTGGGATATGGAGATTAGGTGGTGGGAATTGTGTGGAGTTGTACCCCTCCTACCCTATGGTTTTGTTAATTAATCCTTTCTTAAAAAAAAAAACAAAAAAAAAAAACGGAGATTGGCAAAGCAGATCACCTGGATAATGACTTGCTTGGCACTGTGCTCAACTCAGGTTCCAGTCAGACTTCAGCGATGTAGTCTTGGTCCCTCTCTCTCTCTCTCTCTCTCTCTCTCTCTCTTTCTCTCTCTCTTTCTCTCTCCCCTTCTCCCTCTTTGCCCCTGCCTAAAAAAGTCAGCCCAGAATGATGAAGCCCCAGAGATGACCAATAAATAATATGCATGTAATATTTCTCACAGTAAATATATTTTATTAGTGATTTCTTAGTCATTTACAAGATTACAAAACAGTAGGGTTGTAATTCCACACCAGTTGCACCTGCATATCAGATTTCAGGCTCAGGCAAAAAAGAAAAAAAAGCACTAGTATAGCCACAGACCCTTTGGAATATAACTAAAATATGCCTACTAGCTATCTACAAAATGGAGGACCCCCCCCAACTCTTCATCTGCACTATTCCAGCCTTTAGGTTCATGATTGTTCAACAATTTGTTTGGCTTTGTATATTAACTCTGTTTTCAGCCACCAGGTTCCATGATGCTACCATGATGCTGACTAGACTTCCCTGGACAGATGACCCCTCCAATGTGTCCTGGAGCTTTGCTTCCCCAAAGCCCTGCCCCACTAGGGAAAGAGAGAGACAGGCTGGGAGTATGGATTAACCTGTCAAGGTCCATGTTCAGCGGGGAAGCAATTACAGAAGCCAGACCTTCCACCTTCTGCATCCCATAAAGACCTTGGGTCCATATTCCCAGAGGGATAAAGAATAGGAAAGCTATCAGGGGAGGGCAGGAGAGGGGATACAGAGTTCTGCTGGTGGGAATTGTGCAAAGTTGTACCCCTTTTATCTTATGGTTTAGTCAATGTTTCCTTTTTATAAATAAAAAAAATAAAAAAGAAAGGAGAGAAGGAAAAAAAAAGGAAGGAGGAAGAAAGGAAAAGAGAGAGAGAGAGAAAGAGAGAGAAGAGGAAATACTACTGAAAGCTTACATCAATTCACTGATGTAAACTTCTCAGCCTCATTTCTTTATCATTCTTCTGTAACTCCATGGGGTGAGCCCAGGACCTGAATGACTAACAGAACCAGCGCTGAGTGACCTCTCTGGGCTTCCTTTTTCATTCATTCATTCTTCTTCTTTTTTTAAGTGAATCTTTTTAAAAATAATTTTTATTTGTTATTAATAATTTATTATAAGATTACAATAGATAGCTCCACACCACACCCATTACCAGTGAAACTTTTGATTTCTAATTATTTTCCTTTTCCTTTTGAAATTAGTCATTTAACAGTTACTTTGCACCTCATCTCCCCGCCCGCCCCAATAGCTGCCAGAATTATATATGTGTTTTGTTTATTTGATCATTTATTTGATAGAGACAGCAAAAATTGGGAGGAAAATACTCACAGAAAAAAAACTACCTAAAATGCCAGTAAATATACTTTATTTAAAGAGATTAATCAAATGAGAGATCCATTGACAAAGAATGTGAATAGGCAATTGCTAAAAAGGAAATATGATCAACAAAAGCATTGAAAATGTTTTCTTCCACTAGCAATCAAGGAATGGAACATTAAAATAACAATGGAGTAACATTTGACCCCTATCAAATTAGCAAAGATTTTTTTTAAAATATCTACAGTTGATGAAGGAATAGTTAAAGGAGTACTCTCGAATATTGCTGATATTTTGGTATAATCCTTCTGGAAGGCAATTTGGCAAAGAGCTTTCTAAAGCTTATATTCTCTAAGTCTGCTTTTGAAAATGAAGCCTAATAAAGTCATCCTGGAAATTGAGAAGCAGTATGACAAAAAAAATCAAAAATAATCTGAATATTAGGAAAAAAATCACAATATACAAATTATGCACGCTCACGCCATTAATTATGAGACAGCTTTTGAAAATTCTGTTTTTAAAAGAATGAACTCTATGGAAAATGGGTGAAGTAAAAAATAAAAATTTAGAAATAGCACACACAGAGCTTTTACACTTATATTGAAGATAGAACAGAGAGTAGAAAGAAATACAAGGAATCTCAACATCTTCAGGTCATGGTACTATGCATGTGACTTGTGAATTTTATTTCATATCAGGATAGATGCTTTTGTTGTCTTTGTAATACTCTCAGAGTAATCACAGAAAGTTATTTAAAAAATAATCACAAATGCCCCCAAATTAAACTGCTTCCTTGATTTAAGCTTTTGTGAAAATATTTTTTATAGCTTTAAAAAAAAATGAAATTCTGTTTTTATGTTTGGGTTGATGTTGTATGCAATTAATGCAAACACTACCGGACAAGATATCGCTCTCCAGAGAATACCCACAATCTCCCTTTCCTTCTGTGACAGTTGTTAGTTGGTACAGCATCTCCCCTCCCCATGGATTTTACCACACCCCTCCTAAAGTACTTCTTCTGCATAATGACCCCCATAAACTTTGAAATTCAAATTAATTATGTGGTTCTCAAAACAGATGTCATTTTGTTACAGGTCACTACTACCTTGTTACCTTTGCTCCATGATCCTAAAGAATTAAAGAATCAAACTTGATATAGAAAAACTACATTCCCCAGAATTCCTGGGACCAAGCCAACCGGAAAGGAAACAAAGTGCTCTGGAGGAAGTATACAAGGCAAATGGGAGAGAATCTTTGACTTTGGGATGCAAATCGCAGGAAGCAGAGTCAGGGGGAGAGGAAATAGCAGCATGGAGGAAGCCTAGAGAAAATGCAGATGGAAGTGGGAGTGTGGAACTGAGCTGAGCAAAGCAGAGCACATCTGAGGGTTAGATCAGCAAGAGGAGAAAACATGACTGGACGTAGGGGTGAGGGAAGCAGTCCTCATGGACATTTCTTTTCTGAACGCTTTTTACTATCTTTCTTCAAGGTAATAAAACCCCATTCTTATTCAGTTAATTAATATATGTATTTTATAGTATCCCCTAATAGATTTGTAATCCTTAGTGATTTTCTTTTTTAAATGGTATCTATCTATCTATCTATCTATCTATCTATCTATCTATCTATTTATTATTGGATAGTGACAGAGAGAAATTGAGAGGGGAGGGGGGATAGAAAAGGAGAGAGACAGACACCTGCAGCCCTGTTTCACTACTTGTGATGTAGATGAGGGTCTTGAACCTGGGTCCTTGCCCACTGTAATGTGTCTATTTAACCAGGAGCACCACTGCCTGGCCCCTGACTTATTGATCTGTATACTAATATAGGCAATAGCACCATTTTAATTTGAGGGGATATGTAGTCTCTTGGTTGCAATGTTGGCCATCTCTCTAGAGACAAAAATTAAATTGTTTTTGGTTTTTTAAAAGACCAGGAATGTGTCCTGCATCTTTTTAATATCATGAGAAATATATTTTTAAACTTCTCATGAAGGGTATAATGTGAAAATCATGTAAAGAAATGATCTGTCAAATCACCTTTAATAAATGCCTCAAAAGATACTGGTTGACAGAAACAGGGGGCAGTAACCATAGAAACTACTAGAAAAGAAACTCATCAAATGACTCCCTGTGGTTGGATATGATCACAAAAAAATGTTTGAGGCTGAAGAGAAAGAAATAACAGCAGACTTAGGGCCCCCAGGCAGTTCAGAAACCAAAAGCCAAGGGCCCAGGAAGATGTTTTGGCTATGTCACAAATCCAGAAACTACTGGGAACCAAGTGGAACATTCTGTCTTGGAAATTAGACTGTTCTGGAGACAAGATGGGACTTATTTTGGGCTGGGGCAGAGGAACTGTGTGGGCTGAATTGCAAAGCTTAGGATGGTCCACACTCTCGCTCAAAGTCTGTCTGATAACCTTGACTTCCAGGTGTAGCTTTGGCTCAAGATCTGTGTTGTACTGGCTCACAGCCCGTGTTGCCCTCGATACTTTCTTCATTTGGTATGTTTTGCACGCAGCACTAATGCATGATGTAGTGCTGAAGGTGCACATTGCATGTAATGACTTGGCTGACTACTGTGCATGTCCAAAGTAACTGTATCAGCAGACATGATAACAGACTGTGCTGGAAACAACAAATGAGTACACTTGCATTTGCTCTCTCCAACAATGTTGGCTCCACATGTTGTCTTCCAGGTAGAGGCATCACCTCCCTCAGCCCCCCTTCAGCCAGTGAATGCTAACATTTGACAGGGTGCCTTTAAGGAAATGTATCCCAATTCTTTTTACCGTACCTTTTCTTGGGGCTCTGCTGGGTAGGAACCCCATTTCAAACAAATTTCTATCTCTCTGCCACTGAAAAATTCCAGCTTCTGTGGACCATGAAGGATACTGTAGGCAGATATGGCACAGCTAAGGCTGTGAAAATGTCTTGAAAAACCTAGTTGAAAATCATGGTGTGTACCAGAGCTGTCTCAGATCAGAGCCATGAGCTCCTGACAAACTGCATCTGGACAGTATGACATACTAAAAGACAATATCAGATATCATGGCATCACAGAAATCTCAGAATCCCAGAATTACAGTACAGTCTTACAACCACTAGCCACAAGAAGTCATTAAACATTCTTTTCAGTTTTTTCTTTTAATATATTTTATTTGTTTAGCTATTGGATAGTGACAGAAAGAAATTGAGAGAAGAAAGGAAAAGACAGAGAGAGGAAAAGACAGAGAGGGAGAGAGACAGAGAGATACCTGCAACACGGCTTCACCAACAGTGAAGCTTTTCCCCTTCAGGTGGGGACCAAGGGTTTGAACTCTGGTCCTTGTTCATAGTAACTTGTCACTCTACCAGGTGTGCCACTATGTGGCTCTGTAATTAGACTTTCTTATGCAGGTGTGTGTGCCTCCAGGGTTATCACTAGGGCTCAGTGCCTGCACTACAAATCCACTGCTCCTGGTGGCCATCTTTTTTCTATTGTTGTTATTATTGCTGTTGTTGGTGGATAGGACAGAAAGAAATTGAGAAAGAGGAGGAGAGAAAGACAGACACCTACAGACCTGCTTCACCACTTATGAAGTGACCCCCCCCTTCGGTGGGGAGCCAAAGGTTCAAACTGGGATCCTTACACTTTGCAGTATGTATGCTTAACCTGGTGTGCTACCAGCCAGGCCCCTGTTAAGCAGAATTTTATCTTCATTGATTTAACATGGATTTACTGTACATTAATTTAGGGGTATAGTCACATACCTGTGTATATACTGAGTTCTTGAAAAAGTTTTGCAAAAAATGAAAACAATTACACATGTTCCAACAAATGTGTATACTATTTACTATAAACCATTCACCCTCAATATTTTTTTTAAAGTCATGAGGCATTTTTATGTAGAAAAAGAAGTCATGACTTTCCAGATAGCCCAGTATGTATACAACTCAAAACACCCTATTGGTGCCGTCACACAAGAAATCCCTCCATGGATGCCATCATTTGCTCTTCCTGTCGTCGCCAATAACCACCATAATTTTTAGAGTCAGAGCAGTTTGTTATTTTCTTGAAAAACAATTATTGCTTCTGCTATGTATATCCCACCTATTATTAAAACCAGCTCGTTATCTACTCTCTTATTTCACTTAGCACCATTGTCTCCAGTTCCACCCATTTTGTTCAAAACTATGATGCCACCTTTTCTAATAAACTCATTCAACCTTAGTGTCACATGCAACAGTTTCTCAGTGTTGGTACGTGTGTCAAATTTCTGTGTTGAAGGCCATCTTTCAAGCTTGTCTGCAGGTAACTAATGGTCATCAGGTCACCACTTTAGAGAGAAAAGAATATAGACTCCTCCTACCATTGCAGAAATTTCTACAGAACAGAAGACAATGATTCTAATAGATAATAAACAAATGTATCTCTTCCACTTCAAAGGTAATGAAACTTTAGACAATCTAATGGGGGGGAAAAAAGTTCACTTGGAAGATGCCTGTTTTGTCATGGGCATAATTCAGGTTTGAACCCAATCTCTACCCTACTGGTGCTGTGTTTCCCATTTTCTCTCTCTCTTTCTCTCTCTATGTGATGAAGTCAGCCCAGAGTGATAAAGCCTCAGTCAAAGCAAACAAACAAATAAATAAATACAAGAAAGAGCTACGCATGTTACTAGTATCTAATTAATTAAAATGCCTTCAGCCACAGATTACACACACACACACACACACACACACACACACACACACCCTTCCCATGGTGGTGGTCCACAGACTTTGTCATTTAGCTTACTGACCACACATTCTCATTGATCAATTCTAAATTGGATTATTGTTAGTTTTAAAAGCGCCTGAGCAGCAGAAAGTGGTCACGGTGGCAGGCAGAGGGGAGATTGATAGCAGAATAAACAGGAAAAGTGACAAGACCCCAGGCAGAATGGATCATTGTCAGCGGGTCTGTGGTCAGCCGTCTGCCCTTTCGTGCCCAAAGTAAACATCAGAATAATGTTTAGACAAACACATTTGATTTTTGAGGTAATGGGTATGTCAACTAAATGACAAACCTTGGAAAGGTCAAAGGGATATCCATTTTTCAGACTTTTTCAGCCATTAATCCTTGATTTGGGTAACAGTGCACTTGTAGGCAGACGGGGAGATTGCCAACTTGGCTTCAAGATGCTTGAGACAACCTCCCCAACTCACCTGGCTAGCAACAGTTTGTCCCATAATAAGATTCACTTGGAAGAAAAAAGTTTGTCTTTTAAAGATGGCAGCATCTCAGCTACCAAAAGACAGTTTAAAAATAAATCAATCCCACTCACCCTTGGAAAGGACTCAGTCTATTAGCACCCTCTAACAAGATATTTATGTTACCTATTATTCGTAATAAAGCATAACATGGCATTCCTAATTATCCATTAGCCTCTCAGGAATCGCTAATATTGTTTCCAAAATAGAATTATCATTGGCAGAGAACAGTCAGCTAAAAGTACAGTTTGGTGTGGTTCATCGTTCATTGGGTCTTTTATTTTTGATAGTACTCTGGAGAACGAACCCAGTCTTATGCATTCATAATATCACTGCTGAGAAGCCTCCACAGGCCAAATGTTTCTTTGACAGAAAGTGAGAGAGAGGGCGGGGGAGTTCAGCAATGCTGTCATCCAGAGAGCTCCCCATAAGGCCTTTCACGGCCATGCAGTGCTGAGGGCTCAGTCCCAGGGCTTCCTGTGTGGAGAGGCACATGTTGTGCTGGGTGAGCTTTTTCTTGCCCTGCAGTCAGTCATTTTTATTGGGCTATTTTTCTCCCTTTCAAAATAGCACCCACTAAGCATGACTTTAGTCAATCAGCATGCGTGGGCACTACATGGAGAGTCCTAGAATAACCTGATTTTTGCTGATCACAAAAGGTAGTTTTCCTTTGCTAACTGACATGTGACACATGAAAGAAGACAGGGTTGGAATGTGCTGGTGAATTCCCTGGGCTCCCAGAAGCAGCTGAGTCTGACTCTGTTATTCAGGAAAGAGCATCACAACAGGTTGAAGTTACGAGTTGAAAATCATAACTTGTCACCCTACTGGTATTTCTCAATACTTTTGTTTACTGTTTTATATCTTTTTCCCCCTTTATTGGGGACTTAATGTTTTACAGTCACCAGTAAATATGTTTGTACCTACATAACATTTCTCAGTTTTCCACATATTTCTCAATCCTTATCAAACTGCTGGGACCCTCTAAATGTATCTACATAACACACTGTGAAGAAATGATTGAAGTTCTCCAGACTGTGCAGTGGGAAAGAAAGCATAAACCACGTGGGAACATGTTTCCTTTGCTGTGCAAAAGTCCAGCTCCCTGACAGTGCCAGCTGGATGCTTAAGAAATGAATCCCTGGGGGACAGACGACCCCACCAGTGTGTCCTGGAGCTCCAATTCCCCAGAGCCCCACCCCACTAGGGAAAGAGAGAGGCAGGCTGGGAGTATGGATCCACCAGTCAACGCCCATGTTCAGCGGGGAGGCAATTACAGAAGCCAGACCTTCCACCCTCTGCATCCCACAATGACCCTGGGTCCGTGCTCCCAGAGGGATAGAGAATGGGAAAGCTATCAGGGGAGGGGGTGGGATATGGAGATCGGGTTATGGGAATTGTGCGGAACTGTACCCCTCTTATTCTATGGTTTTGTTAATGTTTCCTTTCTTAAATAAAAAAAAAGGAAAAAATTAAAGGAAAGAACAAAATTTGCTGCTATTAGTGGTGGCCAATATGTCTAATGAAAAAAAGAAAAAAGAAATGAATCCCTGAGTGTATCTGCAGGGCAGGAGGCTTCTCACTCAGCGCAGCCTTTCACAGCACAGGATCATAGACTGGCAGGGTCTTAGACAATGAAAGGGTATTTTCTTCCCTATCTTTTTTTAATGGTTTACAATAAATACAGGTTTTGATACATATGTAAAAATTTCTCAGTATTCTGCAAGACACTCACTGACTGACAGACACCTGCAGCCCCGCTTCACCACTTGTGAAGCTTTCCCCAGGCATGTGGGGACTGGAGGCTCGAACCTGGGTCCTTTTGTGCACTGTAACTAACCTGTGCATTTAACCAGGTGTACCACTGCCCAGCCCATTCCTCAATTTTTGTCCATGAGTGAGATCATCTCATATTCATCCTTTTCCTTCTGGTTTATCCCACTTCACATGACTCCTTTAAGCTCCACCCAAGTGGAGGTGGAGAAGATAACTTCATCATTCTTAATGACTGAATAGCATCAAGTCCCCAGCTCCCCACCTGCAGGGGAGTCGCTTCACAGGTGGTGAAGCAAGTCTGCAGGTGTCTATCTTTCTCTCCCCCTCTCTGTCTTCCCTTCCTCTCTCCATTTCTCTCTGTCCTATCCAACACAATGACATCAACAATAATGGCTGCAACAATAAAACAACAAGGGCAACAGAAGGGAATAAATAAATACATATTTTTTAAATAATTGAATTGCATTTCATTGTGCCTATATACCATAACTTTCTCACCCACTCATCTTCTGTTGGACGTCTAGGTTGCTTCCAAGTGAAAATGTATTCTCTCAGGGGTTCTGAGCTCTTGAAGTTCAAAGTCAAGGCACAAGCTGTGCATTTTCTGGACAAAACCACCTTTCTGCCTTTAGAACCAGTTTCCAGTTTCCTTCTCTCTGTGTCCTCATTAAGCAGTGAAGAAACAGAGAGCGCAAGTTCTCTAGTATTCCATAGTATTTTGAGGGCACCAATCCCATCAGGAGGGCCACCCCCACGTGACCTCATCTAGACCTGCTTACCTCCTCAATGTCCCAGTTCAAATTAGGATCACTGTTGCACCAACGTAAAGGGCTCAGGGTGGGGAGGGGGTGAGGGGAGGAGTGGTGTTCAGATCCTGTAGCATGATGGTGGAGGAGGACCTAGGTTGGGAGTGAGAACATTCTGCATAAAATTGAGAAAATTTTACACCAACTACTGTGTTTACTGTCAACTGTAAACCATTTATCCTCCCAATAAAAAATAAATATGGGGAGTTGGGTGGTAGCGCAGCGGGTTAAGCGCACGTGGAGCAAAGAGCAAGGGCTCCAGCCCCCCGGCTCCCCAGGAGGTGAAGCAGGTCTGCAGGTGTCTGTCTTTCTCTCCCCCTCTCTATCTTCCCCTCCTCTCTCCATTTCTCTCTGTCCTATCCAACAATGATGACATCAGTAACAACAACAACTACGACAACAATAAAAAACAATAAGGGCAACCAGAAGGGAAATATATATATATATATATATATATATATATAAAAGACAACTATTTTTATAAATAAATGAATAAATATGATCACATTGAGAGTTAGGGTTCAGTACATAAACGTGTGGCATTGGAGTTCTAGGGGTATGCTTTCTGTGTGGCCCAAATTTGAGCCTTGGTACCACATGGGATGTTCCATTAAAAACTCAGTGATGTGATATTTCTCTTTAAAAGGGCAAAGACTATTCTGTGATTAAATTTTTTAAAGAGGACAACTGTGTCTTTCAGGACCACATGGGTGGGACTTGAGGTTATGATTCTTAGCAAAAAAAAAGGAGTTGAAAGACAACTACCAGATGATTTCACACAACTGAAACGCATGAACTTGGCGGGGGTGGGGGGGGAATAGCCAACACTCTAAATTTTTGTGAGAAGTATGGTATATACCGTGGGGATGGAAACTTGGTAGTGGGTATGGTGTGGAAATATTCCACTGCAGCCTTAAATCCTGTCAGGCATTACAAATCACTAATAATGCAAAGAAACAAAAAATAATTTTATGAAGGAGGAATTCAGTCCACTGCAGGAGGTTTTGCTAGGGAGGGTTAGCTTTTAAGGGTAGATGTTATGAAAGTTCACTAATTTCTTTTTTCTTTCTTCTTCTTCCTATTATCATTATCATCATCATCATAATTATTTTAGTTTTTTCTTTCTCTCTCTCATTCATTCATTCAGTCATTCTTTCCTTCCTTCCCTTTCTGTTTCTTTCTTCTTTATTTATTACAGGGAAGTGACAGAGAGAGACAGAGAGAGAGAGAGAGACCTACATAAAACTTTCCCCCTGAAGGTGGGGACTAGGGGCTTGAACCCAGGGTCTTGAGCTTGGTAATATGAGCACCCAGCCTGCTTGCTTACAACTATATTTATGATTATTGAATTAACTGCCCTATGGTCACTTGAGGTTTATATTAAGTGTGTTTTACAGTAAGATGTGGCAGTGGGGCCAGGTGGTGGCACATCTGGCTAAGCGCACACATTAAAATGCACAAGGACCCAGGTTCAAGTCTCTGGTCCCCACCTGCAGGTGGAAAGCTTCCCAAGTAGTGAGGCAGTACTGCAAGTGTCTCTCTCTTCTCCTCTCTGTATTTCCCTCCCTTCTCAATTTCACTTTGTCCCTATTTAATAACAAATAAAAATATTTTTTTAAAGTAATGGTATGCATACAGATGAACCGAAAACAGTGCTGGACCTGGTTGAGCACACACATTACAATGCACAAGGACCCGGGTTCAAGTCCCCAGTCCCCACCTGCAGGAAGCAAGCTTCACAAGCAGTGAAGTAGATCTGTAGGTGTCTCTCTGTCTCTCTTCCTTTCTATCTCCCCACTCCCTCTGGATTTTTCTGTCTCTCTCCAATAAATAAACTAATTAATGAATTAAAATTAAAAAGAGCCCACAAAATTTTGACACCCACTTCTAATCAGGACACCAAATGTGAGAGGTTGCTTAGATAACTGGGCTCGGTGAGGAGGGGGCACATTAAAAATGACCACGGGGGAATTAAAGAGCAATGAAGATCATAAACATCCTATAAAAGATGGTGCCAAAAAGTGACGGGGGTTGAAATGATTAACATGACAGGAGGAAGTAGTAATTTTTAAGGGTAGAAGAGGTTATCTGCAATTATCTGACCTACCCATAGAGACTCTATTAAGAGCACAGAAATACAGCATTTCCTCATAATTCCCCATTTCCATTCATTTCAGAAAAAAATAAAATAAAAATCCTGTCCCAGAAATGCTGCCAGTTATTAAGAAATCACAAATCACAAACAGAAGAATTCACTTTTTTAATTATTTCTTCAGTGCCTCAGCCAGTACACACACACACACACGCGCACACACACACGTGTCTATATCACTGCGCACTTCCAGATTTTCCCTTTCAGGTCAAGTCTCATAATCAGTGAATGAGCACTGCAGATTTCTCTTTCTCTCTGTCTCCCTCACTATCTCTCCTTTTCAATTTCTCCCAATCTCTAGACAGTAAATAAATAAAATACAAACATGCACTACAGGGAGGCGGCACTATCGTTTATGTGATGACTTTCAAGGCTGAAGCTTCTCTGATGTCCCAGGCTCAATCTCTTACCACCGTAAGCCAGAACTGAGCTCCGTTTTCCAAAATAAAATAGATTAAATCTAGGGGGTGATTAGGAGATAGCTCATCCAGTAGAGTGAACCTTTTACCATACATAAGGGGACCCCAGTCACTACATTGTAGAACCTTCTCATATTTCTCATCTTCTGTCTAAAAATAAAGGTAGGGAAAATCCAATGGCTGGGGCGAGGGTTGGTGTACCCAGCTGAGTACACACGCTACCATTCTTAAGGATCCAGGCTTGAGCTCCACTCCTCACCTGCAGGGGGGTAGATTCATGAGAGGTGAAGCAGGTCTGCCTCTCTCTTTATCTCCCCCTTTCCCTAGAAATCTCTCTGTCCTATCAAATAATAATATAGAAATAATGAATGAAGGAAAGAAGGAAAGAAAGAGAGAAAGATGAAATGGAAAGGAAAGGAAAGGAATAAGAGGGGAGGGGAAGGTAATGGAAGAGAGGAGAGGAGAGGAGAGGAGAGGAGAGGAGAGGAGAGGAGAGGAGAGGAGAGGAGAGGAGAGAAGAGAAAATAAAAGAAAAAAAAGAAAAGAAAAAAAAAGGAAGAGAAAGAATGAATGCCTGGAGTGGTGGATTCTTAGTGCAGGCACTGAGTCACAGCAATAACCCTGGTAGCAATGAAAGAAGAAAGAAAGAAAGAAAGAAAGAAAGAAAGAAAGAAAGAAAGAAAGAAAGGGAGAAAGAAAGAGAGAAAGGAAGAAAGAGAGAAAGGAAGAAAGAGAGAAAGGAAGAAAGAGAGAAAGGAAGAAAGGAAGGAAGAAATAGATGAAGGAAGGGAGAAAGGGAGAAGAGGGAAGAAAGAGAAGAAATAGAGAAAGAAAGGAAGGAAGGAAGGAAGGAAGGAAGGAAGGAAGGAAGGAAGGAAGGAAGGAAGAGAGAAATCCAGTGGGAGTTGAGAAGTCAAGAAATCAAATCATGCAGGTTCAAACAGTCATCAATAACCTTGATGGCAAAATGAAAGGAGAGATAGAGAGAGATAGAGAGAGAGAGAGAGAGAGAAATTAAAGCTAAGTTAAATTTATCTCAACTCCTCAATTTGAGTTAAGACAGAGATATGACATCATTTAAATTCTACCCCACCTTCACCTTTCTCATCCAGCCCCTTGTAGTGGACATGAAGATACTGAGAAACATTGCCTGAAACACCCACATGCCAGCTTTGCGTACTGGTCCTCGAGGAAGTGTCCTGGAATGAGAGAAGGGCAGGTCTGTTGCAAAACTAGCACTTCTCATCCGAGCCCCGGCGTCCCGTGGGCCCTGGAACGACGTCTCTTCCTCAGCTGAAGATGAAGATGATAGCATAATGTCAGCATAATTACACTTCAATTTTCCTCCTCCTAGTCTACGCTCCATTATAGAAGCCCACAGTCTCCCACAAGAAGGTAAGCTGTAGATCGATCCCCCTGCCCCTCCCACATGGCAACTGGTGTGTAGCCACCCAGCCTCTAATATGAGGTGGGGGGGGGAGAGAATATTGATTCTTGGAAACTTAATATTATTAAAAGACAACGGTTGTATTAAATCTCTTTCCTGGACTGAGCTGGGGGCTTTTGACCCTCTCTTTCCCATTTTCAGAAAAATCAATGAAGCTAATACCCTTGTTAGTTTCAGAGTTTCACCTACAGTCATTTCATGTCATCACAAAGCCTCCGGAAGCTTTGTAGACTCAGCACTGGAGTTTTCTTTCGGTCCTGGACTGACTGAATATCACACACATCTCTCTCTTAGTTATACCCCCTCCCGAGAGCATGAAGCTACATTTACATTACACTGTCCATGTGTGTGTTTTCATTGGTGTGTAAAAATCTCCAGATAATGCTTTGGCTTGGAGAGAGAGAGAGAGAGAGAGAGAGAGAGAGAGAGAGAGAGGATGCCTAAGTGCTTAGGAGAAAGTTCATTACACAAATGCAATTTCAGCTTGAGAGAATAGCAGATAAAACCTAGATGGCCTGCATGGGGTTGGGGAGATGGGGGAGGTCAGTTAGATGATGAGTGCCTGTCAGGTGACAACCCCCAGAATCTTCTATTTAAAACCAGAAGAAACTTTGCTTTTTTTGTAGTCCTTCAAAGCCGGAGCATTCCTTTCTTTCTGAGAAGCAGCTGCTTCTGATTTGTGACAAGATTAAAGCATCTGGAGATCTCTCTCCAGCTACTCAAGTCCTCCTAGAATGCCAGCCATGTCATTAGCAAATAGAACAAGACTGCAGTAGGGCTCCAAAGCCAATGAAGCAAAGGCTGGAATCTTCCCTTAATTATATAATAGCAGCCTTCTTGTTATTCTGATGGCATGAACCTGGAATGTGCAATGAATACACGTTTCAACTGAGAAGCAAGCGTTTTCATCATGGCTACAGCAAACTGTATTAAAAAAAAAAAAGATGGCAAGAATAACACTAAAACTATGTGGACAAACAAGCTGTTCTCAACCCCCTCAAAGGCTTCAGCCTCAATCAGCAAGCACATATTTGTGGTGCTTTTTATAGTCGGTTTAGACCCCTTTCTTCTCCGGGCTTCTCTTGAGAGTGGAATTTTCAACTTCCAAATGACCAAATCCACCTAACTCGTTCAGACACATGAACTTAGTTGCCCCAAACTGGATTTGATAGTGGCATTCTAGCTCTTGTTCCATGTTGCTTTAGAAGACTCCCCATCTCCATCGTCATCTAACAGGCAAGACTGAAAAGTCACCACGGATCGTCAGTTAAGGGACTATCTAGGTCATCTAAAAGAAAATTCTGGAATGTAACCAAGAGCCATCGGCAAGTACTTTTAAGGGAATGTCTGTCTAGTTTTGCTTCTAAAGTTAGAACCTAGCTAGAAAGGCTACCCACATTCATTATTTCCACTTCAGATTCTTTTAAAAAAATATTTTATTTATTTATTCTCTTTTGTTGCCCTTGTTTTATTGTTGTAGTTATTATTATTGTCATTGTTGGATAGGACAGAGAGAAATGAAGAGAGGAGGGGGAAGACAGAGAGGGGGAGAGAAAGATAGACACCTGCAGACCTGCTTCACCACCTGTGAAGTTACTCCCCTGCAGGTGGGGAGTCAGGGCTTGAACTGGGATCCTTAAATTGGTCCCCACCTGCGCTTAACCCACAGCGCTACAGCCCGACTCCCCCCACTTCATATTCTTATCAGGTGGCCTGACAGCAAAGAAAGCCTGTCCTGTGCCATCATACTGCAGACTTCTCTGGAGCCCACTGGCTAAGCACCTAACATAATGCTGGCATCAGCACTGTGCACTGGGAAGGCTCTAGACACAGATATGATGCAGAAGAACCTGAGTGGACAATGGAACAGAAACACCTATGTCACACTTGGAGGATAATAAGAAAAGTCAGTTGACTTGAAGGGAAATCATGTCGAGTGATGCAAACTTGGGTCATTACAATGAAGGGGATCTAGACATTTTTCTTGTTCATTTTTATTCCTTTTCTTTAATGAGAGACAGACCAGAGCAGTGCTGAGTTCTGACAGCTGGTGGTTCTAGGAATTGAACTTGGGATCTCTAAGTCTCAGGCATGAAGTTCTGGTGTACAGCTGGTGTGCTATCTACAAGAACCAGCCCAAAATTTCTTTTTCTTAGTGATTTAATCCTGACTTACAAAATTTCAAAATAACATGGGTACAATTCCACAATGTCCCCACCACCAGATTTCTGGGTCCCCACTCACCCCACTGATAAGTGCAGTGGTTCTCCCAAGGTCACAGATATGGGTTGACTATCATTTCTCATCTATCTATCTATCTATCTATCTATCTATCATCTATTACTACTCTCTTCAAACCTTTGCTTTCTCTGCTGTGTGTATTCTTGTCCACCTGTTCACCAAAACTGGAACGTGTTTTAGTAATCCGTGTCTTCTTTCTCCTTCTTCTTCTTCTAGCGTTTGCCCTTCTTCTGTAGCCAGTCAACAGCATCAGGTTGAGCCTGATGTAAAGTTTCGAGACCTCCTTTGAGTCTGGAGAGGTGGCAGTCATTGACTATGTGGGTCATAGTCTGTCTGGAGCCGCAGGGGCAGTTCGGGTCGTCTCTGGCTCCCCAGCGATGGAACATAGCGGCGCACCGGCCATGGCCTGTTCGATAGCAATTGAGGAGGGCCCGATCATAACGTGCTAGGTCAAAGCCGGGTTGACGCTCGCAGGGGTCTGTGATGAGGTGTTTGTTCTTCACCTCAGCAGACTGCCAACTCTGTTTCCAAGAGTCTGGGACAGAGAAGTTCAGTGTAGGCGTAGGGGACCAGATTGGAGGATGAGACGTCAAGCGTTGGACAGGGTGGGCGAAGATCTCCGCGTCTATTGGCAGGTCCGGTCGAGCGTAGACGTGGGAAATGAACTTAGATGACGCCGCATCCCGACGAATATCTGGCGGGGCGATGTTGCTCCTTATCCCTCTACATACATTTGCACCTAACAGTTATAAGTAGGCTGCTCAGACTAGTCTCAATCACTATTCCCACCATCAGTGCCTTTCCATTCTTCTCTCACAAAATTTCAGTTACCCCTAATCAACCGCATTAACAACCTAACAGACTGTGGGTATCTTCTCTCTCTTTTCTTTTTCTTTATTGGTGATGTGTTTTTTTGGTGGGGGAGCAGTTAATGGTTTATAGTTGACAGGAAGATACAGAAGTTGTTACGTGCGTAATCTTTTATTTTTCAGTTTTCCAAATAACACTCCAAGCCTCCACCTAGGTCCTCCTCCACCATCAGATTCCAGGATATGAACACTCCCTCCACCTTCACCCCATCCCCCGCCCCAAAGACCTTTACTTTGGTGTCATACACCTAACCCAGTCCACGTTCTGCTTTGAGTTTCCCCTTCTGATTTTGTTTCTCAACTTCTGTCCATGAGTGAGACCATCCCATATTTATTCATCTCTTACTAGCTGATCTCACATCACTTGATTCCTTCAAGCTCTAACCAAGATGAGGTAAAGAAGGTGAATTCATCATTATTTTTTTTTCTTTACTGGGGGACTAATGTTTTACATATGACAGTGAATACAATAGTTTGTACATGCATAACATTTCTAAGTTTTCCACATAACAATACAACCCCCACTAAGTCTTCTGTCATCCTTTTCCAGGACCTGTACTCTTCCCCTCCACCCACCCCAGAGTCTTTGACTTTGGTGCAATACACCAACTCCAGTTCAGGTTCTACTTGTGTTTTCTCTCCTGATTTTTCAACTTCTGCCTGAGAGTGAGATCATCCCATATTCATCCTTCTGTTTCTGACTTATTTCACTCAACATGATTTCTTCAAGGTCCATCTAAGATGGGCTGAAAATGGTGAAAACCCTTGTCTTGTGTCAGTAGGCTCCTGGGTCTAACCTCCTACTGATGACTAGGTAGTGCTCTCCTTCCTTCCTTCCTTCCTTCCTTCCTTCCTTCCTTCCTTCCTTCCTGTCTTTTCCCCCAGGGTTATCACTGGAACTCATTGCCTGCACTACAAATTCCCTGCTTCTGGTGGTCCTTCCCTGCCCCCTATATTTTATTGGCTAGGGAACAGAGAAATTGAGAGAGGAGGGCAAGACCGAGAGGAGAGAGAAAGATAGACACCTATAGATGTGCTTCACCACTTGTAAGGAGGTCCCCTGCAGGTGGGGAGCCTTGGGCTAGAACTGGGATCCTTACATGGGACCTTGAGCTTTGTACTATGTGTGCGCAGCCCGGTAAGCTACTGCCCAGCATATTTCTCTCTTCTCTCTCTCTCTTTCTCTCTCTCTCTCTCTCTCCCCCTCTCCCTCTCTCTCATATACACATGCAGATTTTGCCACAGTGGGTTGAACTCTATGTGAATACAGAATGTCTTTGGCTAAAAAAATAAAACATGTCTTGAAAAAAAGAAGAAAAAACTAGTATAGCCACAGGCCCTTTGGAATATAACTAAAATAAACTGTTAACTATCTACAAAATGGAGACACCCCAACTCTTCATCTGCACTAGTCCAGCCTTTAGGTTCATGATTAGTCAACAGTTTGTTTGGCTTTATATATTAACTCTCTTTTCAGCCACCAGGTTCCAGATGCTAGCATGATGTCAACCAGACTTGCCTGGACAGATGACCCCACATATATGTCCTGGAGCTCTGCTTCCCCAGAACCCCGCCCCACTAGGGAAAGAGAGAGACAGGCTGGGAGTATGGATCAACCCGTCAACGCCCATGTTCAGCAGGGAAGCAATTACAGAAGCCAGACCTTCCACTTTCTGCACCCCACAATGACCCTGGGTCCATACTCCCAGAGGGATAAAGAATAGAAAAACTATCAGGGGAGGGGATGGGATACGGAGTTCTAGTGGTGGGAATAGCTAAGAGTTTTACCCCTCTTATCCTATGGTTTTTGTCAGTGTTTCCTTTTTATAAATAAAATAAAATGATTTATTCTTTTCCTCTTCTTCTTTTCATGGAAATATCTCTCAAAGCATGGCTGTATCCTTCAAAATATCTGCTGAACTCATGCCATAATATATTTCTAAAGAAAATGGCACATCTGGTCCAAATCCTGCTGATTCGCAACTTAAACATTTTAGAAGTGAGGGTTGTAAATCTTGCCTCACTCAAGTGAATTTTGTCTACTCTACCTTGGTAGTTCTTTCTATTTGGTCTTATTTATAATGGCTCACTTACAGGCAGATTTTGGTGCTAGACGGTGCCACCAGTTGAATGACTAAAGGAAGTATAGAGGAAAGAGGAGGGAGATTAGATGGTCTTTATTATCCCATCACTGACCTTAGAGATAATATGTGTATGTATATATGCATATATAACCAGAGGTGACACCTATATTCCTGCAGTGATAACCTACACATGTATACACACATGCATGCGACACATATATATTCTTGTAGAGATCATCTCTGACCCAGTCTTTATACTGACTTCTAGAGAAAACATCTGTACATAGGTAGCCACCTGTGTGCGCAGTGCAGAACCAGCATGCTCTAGGACTGGTAATTATCTGTGGGGATTATCAGCAGCCGGTCCCTTTAGCAGTCATCCCTTGTGCCAAGTGAATGGTGTTCTTCAGCCCACACCTGCCCGGAGATAGTCAATTACCCACGTTGAGAAAGCAGGAAATGAATGGTTCATGGTTTACAGCATCAATAATTGAAATAAAAAAAAAAAGTGGTAAGAATCATCCTTCTTCCTGGAGTGTAAATGAATGAGGCCCTAAATGTACAGTGAAGATGCTATAATTGCTAGCAAATTAACTCCCGGTGAAAATGAAGAGGGAAATCTGTCTCTTTGACTCACACTATTTCCTTTCAGAGATGCTTTATTGCCCGCATTACGAGTGGGACTTCAACTCAACTCAGAATAGACCATACCTCTGCAGCAAATGGGATCATCATAGGAGTGATTTCCACCAAGGGCATCAATTACATTCACTTGGGACAAATGTTGGGTTAGAAATTTATTGTTCTCACTGAGGGAAGTCAGCTCCGTCTAGAGGTGTGGTGGGTAGGCAGAAAATAGACCTTCTCTCAAGTGATGCCACATCCAGCAGTGCAGTGCTGCCTACACTCAGCAAGGCTCCACAAGATAAATTTCCAACAACTCAAATTAGGGTCAGGCCTCTCTGTTAAACTGTGGTAGACTTCTCCACCCTTCGTCCCTCCCGCCATCTCTCTGAAAATTGAAAGTTCCCTCTACCCAGCAGTGGTTCCTAATCCTTGGAAGCCAGCGTCATTTTATCCTATCTCATTCAAAACCAGATATTAGTGATTACATCCTTAGGGCGGTATCTCCTCTTGAGTGGGGAGGTCATATAAACATTTTAAAAGGAGATGTTTGTTGAAATCTAAATGAGCTTATATCCTTGTATACAGTAAACTTTACGGGAAAAAAAGTAATCTTAGACTTCTTGGATAATGTACCCAATTGCTGTGGCCAAGGAGATGCGTAGCATTGCTCATGAACCCATCTGTGTGGTCTGGGATTTACTTACTTTAACTCAGCTTGAACTACAAGGAGTGGGATCCCCCACATCATATTTCCTCATGACAAATCTTGCCGTTTACATTCAGTTCTCTTAAGAAATTCTTCTCCTGGGAGTCAGGCGGTGGCGCAGTGGGTTAAGCGCACGTGGCGCAAAGCGCAGGGACCGGGGTAAGGATCCCGGTTCGAGCCCCCGGCTCCCCACCTGCAGGGGAGTTGCTTCACGGGCGGTGAAGCAGGTCTGCAGGTGTCTATCTTTCTCTCCCCTCTCTCTCTCTGTCTTCCCCTCCTCTCTCCATTTCTCTCTGTCCTATCCAACAACAAAGCAACGTCAACAATGGCAATAATAACCACAATGAGGCTGCAACAACTAGGGCAACAAAAAGGGGGAAAAATGGCCTCCAGGAGCAGTGGATTCATGGTGCAGGCACCAAGCCCAGCAATAACCCTGGAGGAAAAAAAAATAAAATAAAATATAAAAAAATAAAAATAAAAAAAAAAGAAATTCTTCTCCTGGTGATATATCTTAAGGGACCAAAAGCATTCATCCAAAAAGATCTGTGTACACCTATGTTCATATCAGCAAAATTTGTAATTGTCAAAACCTGGAAGCAACCCAGGTGTCCAACAACAGATGAGTGGCTGAGCAAGTTGTGGTCTAGATACACAATGGAATACTACTCAGCTATTAAGAATTATGAATTCATCTTCTTCACCTCATCTTGAATGGTGCTTGAAGGAATCATGTGAAGTGAGATTAAGTCAGAAAGAAAGAATGAGTCTATCTCTCCCACTCTGTCTTCCCTCCTCTCTCAATTTTTTTCTTTTAGCCAATAAAATAGGGAAAAAAAAGAAGTGTAAATGTGAAATGATCTCATTCATGGACATGGACAGAAGTTGAGAAATAACAACAGAAAGGGGAAACACAAAGCAGAACTTGGATAGAGCTTGATGGAATCATGTGGAGTGAGCCAGAGAGAGAAGGGCGAATATGAGATAATCTCACTCATGAGCTGAATTTAAAAAATAAGAACAGAAAGTAGAAACAAAAAGCAGAACTTGGACTGGGTTTGATGTATTACACCACAGCAAAGGATTCTGGGGTAAGGTGGAGCTGTCAGACCCTGGTGCATGATGGTGGAGGAGGACCTACACTGAGGCGCAAGAGTGTTTTGCAGAAAACTTAGAAATTTTACACATGTACCAGCAACTGTATTTACTATAAACCATTAATTCCACGCAATGAAAAGTAAAATAAAATACAAAAAAAGAAATAGATGATATTGAGGTACTTACAAAAAAAAATACCCTGCCCATTCTGTGACGGACATTTGGGCTCAGCCATAAGAAAAAAAAAATGTATGAGATACCTGGTATTATGTGGATGAACTTTGAAACACAATACTAATTAAGTCAGACAAAGACCACATGTGAATAGAGACAGAGATAAATAGGGATGGAAGAGTGAGATAAAGAGGGACAGGGAAAGAGAGAGGGAGAGGGAGAGGGAGAGGGAGAGGGAGAGGGAGAGAGATAGACCTGCAGCCCTACTTCACCACTGATGAAGCTTAGTCCCTACAGATGGGGACCAGGGGCTTGAACCTGGATCCTTGTACATAGTAACTTGTGTGCTGACCCAGATGTGCCTCTATCTGGCCCTAGAGGCTCTCCTGTTTTTAACTGTGGCAATTTGTATTTTTTCACTACTTATTAGTGATTTTACAGTGTTTTTACAAAGTTCTAAGATTTCAGGGTATGATTTTATACTTATATATGGTATGTGTGAGTCACTTCACCCTCCATCCCAAGTTCTGGGCCCCACACTCCATAACCACCACTCACAATGAATGAATTAGGGACACGGTTTCAACAGTCACATTTTCCTGGACATGCAGTTACAACATCAAGAATATATCTTATCACATCATTGCCCCCTTCCACTCCATCACCACTGCAACAATATTCCCTGTAGAGAAGTGTTTTTGATGGGGACTGGGCAGTGGCTCATTAGGTTAAGTACAAATAGTACCAAGAACAAGGACCCTTGCAAGGATCCTGGTTTGAGCCTCCAGCTCTCCACCTTCAGGGGAGTTGTTACACAAGTGGTGAAGCAGGTCTGTAGGTGTCTTTCTCTCCCCTTCTCTATCTTCCCCTTTTCTTTCAATTTCTCTATGTCCTATCCAAAAAAATTGAAAAAAAAAATGGCCTCAGGAGCAGTGGGTTTATAGTGCAGGCATGGAGCCCCAATGATAACCATGGAGAAAAAAAATAAAGAGAAGTGTCTTTGATTACTCACTTTCAAATGATTAACTTTATTCATACTTTAATATTTTTGCTTATTATCTTTACTTATTTATTAAATAGAAACATTCATAAATGGAGAGGGAAGGGGAAGGTAGAGAGAAAGCGAGATAGACAGGCACGTGTTTCATGACTCACAAAGCTTTAACCCAGCAGATGGGGACTAGGGACTTGAACCTGGATCCTTGTGCATTATAACAAACGTGTACTCATGTTCAACCAGGAGCGCCATCACCTGGCCTCCAAATGGTTAGTTTTAGATCAAGTAAACTTGCCCAGGACTTTAAGAGGGAGAAGAGAATCTGAAGATAGCTACTTTTAAATCTCTTCTGGTGACATTTCAGTAGTGACAACAAGAGAGAAAATTCCTTATTAAGGATCTTTCTTGGTGACATGTGGGAAGCCAAGGGAAGCTCCCAGTCATCCAAGTGGACTTGGCCTCCATGTTTCATGGGTGTGAATGCATCCTCCGCGGAAAAAAAGAAATCATAATGAGCTTCTAATACAGTAGGGAGTTGTTATAACTATCCTGCTTATTCCGTGCTGACTTTTCCTTTGTGATGGCCTAACATGTGTAGCTTACTCAACGTGTGTGTGTGTGTGTGTGTGTGTGTGTTAGGGTTTATTGATTTCCTCCTGCTGTGGCAACAAAACCAAACCCAAGAGAAAGTCCTGGTGGTTGCACACAGTTCACTTTATGGCTTCACCTTGGAATTGAGTGAGGCAGGCAGCCAAGGAAGCAAAATGAGTTTCTGGTTACATGTATTTCCTCTTTCTTTCTCATGCCCCCAGCTAACCTGGGAATCCTAACCAATGCCTTCTCCCAGAGAGAGTATACTTTCAACTTTACCTTTTATAATAACAGCTAATTTGTTTAATAAGAGAGAAAGATGTATGATAGATAGATAAATGATAGATGATAGATTAGATAGATAGATAGATAGATAGATGATAGATAGATGATAGGTAGATTAGATAGATGATAGACAGATGATAGATTAGATAGACAGATAGATGATAGATTAGATAGATAGATGATAGATACATAGATGATAGATTAGATAGATGACAGATAGATAGATAGATACATAGATGATAGATAGATTAGATAGACAGATAGATGATAGAGGATAGATAGATAATAGATATATAGATAGATAGATAGATAGATAGATAGATAGATAGATAGATAGATAGATAGACAGAGAGACAGACAGAGAGACAGACAGACAGATAAATGGTAGATAGAAGCTATTACTAAATGGCATGTGTGGTATTCAGAATTGAAGCAGAGATATTACACAGGCAAGTCTTTCCCTCTACCTGTTAAGTCACCTCTCTGGGGGGAGTCAGGCGGTAGCACAGTTGGTTAAGCACATGTGTAAGGATTCCGGTTCGAGTCCCCAGCTCCCCACTTGCAGGGGAGTCACTTCCCAGGCGGTGAAGCAGGTCTGCAGGTGTCTGTCTTTCTCTCCCCCTCTCTGTCTTCCCTTCCTCTCTCCATTTCTCTCTGTCCTATCCAACAATGATGACATCAACAACAACGATAACCACAACAATTAAAAAAAAAATTTTTTTTTTTAAGTTACCTCTCTGGACACCCATGCCCTACTTTTTACTATGGTTTGTCAAGCCATTAGTTCATTTCCTTATATTACATATTCAGAGTGAAATTATTCTATGGTTGTTTCCTTTTGATTTTTATTTTATGTTTCAGAGACTCCCCTCTAGTTCCTTCTTCATTGTTCCAGATGCTAACTGAAAGTAATTGGCTGAGTCATAGGCCCTATTTAAAAACTGCACACCTGATTGACGTTGGCCTGAGCTGGTAGAGCCCTTCCTGATGTTTAAATCATACCTCAGGTTTCATCTAGTGTTGGTCTGCTTCTAAATTCTGCTTATAAGACCTTCTGTTCTGATCATCACATTAGGTTTGCTTTCATTACTTATGATGTGGTCTATTTACATAACCACTGTTTTACCTGGGTCCCACCCTGCCTGCAGGGTATTGTTTTAACCCCCACTGGTTAGATGGAAGCTTTCTATGTTCTGTTTGCGCTCTTTTTTTTTGCCCAGCCCCCTCTCCTAGTCATTTCCTTTCCCTTGCCACTTCCAGTGAAGAGATTCATAAAAGGTGATGTATCTGATTAATAAAGGAGATACTGCTTCCCAGCTCAGCCATGAGTCCCTGGTCGTCTGTCTCCCGCCCGCGAAGCCGGCCCGGCCCAGCAATCTAGAACATGAGTCTCAGAGACAGAAGACAAGGACTACATTAATCCCTCTCTTTTCCACAGGGTTATCGCTGTGGCTCGGTGCCTGCACTACTAACCCACTGCTCCTGGAGGCCATTTTCCCCATTTTCCATTGCCCTTGTTGGTATTGCTGTTGTTGTTGGATAGGACAGAGGGGAAGAGAGGGGAATAAACACCCACAGAACTGCTTAACCAATTGTGAAATGATGACCCCCCTCCCCTGCAGGTGGGAAGCCGGGCTCAAACCAGGATCCTTAAGCCAGTCCTTGTGCTTCCTGTCATGTAAGCTTAACCCACTGCGCTACAACCCCCCCTCTACCATTGATTGAGTAATATTCACAAAACTGCATCTCTTACTAATTGTGTGCCCTCTGTAGACAACACAAAGCAGATTGACTGCAAGCCATTCAAAAGTCACTTTCAAGAACAATCCTTAGAGGAAGATAAAGTGTCAGTAGTTTGCATTTTCATGTATGGAGAAAATCCAGATAAGTCAGCTTCTACATTTCTCAAAACTTTAAAGAACAGAAACCAGCAAGCAGCTCGTCTTCAAAATCACACAGCTGTCAGCAGAAGGCTATGAGGAATCGAGTTTACTGGGGTAAACACACGGACTTCAGTCTAAAGCCTTTTGATTTAAGTTGTAATCATTAGCCAATGTGTGATATCACTTCTGGTTTTTGTTGTTGTTGTTGTTGTTATTGTTTGTTTTTTGTTTTTTTAAATGGAGAGTTTCAATTTGACAGATCTCAAGGGCAAACTGAATGTTTTAAAAATAAAACTTCTTGGGGGTGATGGAAGGCCATAAACATTAAACGACAGTGGGAAACTGGGAATGAGCAATCTGACTGCAAAGCTCTGTGTTTAATTAGCCATGTGGGCACACTCCAAGGCCTAAAATGTAGTTGCTCAAAAGTTAGTCTGGCTTTCGGCTCCAACTCTGGGCAAAGCCACATCTTCAGCACTTAGTTCAGAAGTAATTACTATTGTGCTGGCACTTGAGTGGAGGGAGAGAGGAAAATTGCATTCATCGTGTGATTAAATGGCAATTAGCGACTAAGTGCCTGGTGATAATTTGGTCCTCACACCTCATCACTGCACCCACAGCTCCTCTGGTTTGCCCCCCTCAAGCCCCAGTCTCTGGAGTATCAGTGCCCGTTGTGTCTGGAGAGCCTTCTGGGAGCACCCACACAGCAGCTGACAGAGGTCAGAGAGAGACACAAATCAGTGGCTAAGAACATGGTGCGTACAGTCAACAATATTTATATAATTTCCCCATATTTGGGAGCTACTCTCTTCCCTGATCCAGCTTTCTAGGGATTTTTCCAATTATGACACCATCTCCCCAGACAATAACCTGGGTCTACCTGCATATCAGATGTCAGGCTCAGGCAAAAAAAAAACTAGTCAAGTCATGGGCTCTCTGAATAGACCTAAAACAGACCTACTAGCTTTTTCCAAAACTGAGACCCCAAATCTTCATGTGCAATATTCTTGCCTTTAGGTTCATGATTAGTCAACAGTTTGTTCAGCATTATATCTTAACTCTTTTTCAACTACCAGGTTCCAGATGCTACCATGATGCCAACCAGACTTCCTTGAGCAGACGACCCCACCAATATGTCCTGGAACCCGTCTCTCCAGAGCCCTTCCCCACTAGGGAAAGAGAGAGACAGGCTGGGAGTATGGATCCACCTGCCAACGCCCATGTTCAGTGGAGAAGCAATTACAGAAGCCAGACCTTCCACCTTCTGCACCCCACAATGATCCTGGGTCCATAATCCCAGAGGGATAAAGGATAGGAAAGCTATCAAGAGAGGGGATTGGATATGGAGCTCTGGGGGGTGGGCACTGTGTGAAAATGTACCCCTCTTATCTTATAGTCTTGTTAATATTTCCATTTTATAAGTAAAAAAAAAAAAAAGAAAAAGAACCTGGACTCCACAGCCAAGTTCAGCCCTGCCCCTTCTCAGCTTGCTAACTTTGATAAGTTGCTGAAACCTCTTGAATGGTTCACTGGGAAGATGCTTTACAGGCAGTGAAGCAGTTCTGCAGGTGTCTGACTTTCTCTCTCCCTCTCTGTCTTCCCCTCTCTCCATTTCTCTCTGTGCTATCCAACAACAATGACATCAATAACAACAACAATAATAACTACAACAATAAAACAACAAGGGCAACAAAAGGAAATTAAATAAAATAACAAAATCTTCTTTAAAAAAACAAACTACCATATTATATTTGTGAAAATTGTCGGAGTAAATCCTAAGAATTCTCATCACAGTGATTATTTTGCTTTTTCGTTCTTCTTCTTCTTCTTCTTTTTTTTTTTTACTATCTCTATATTTCTATAAGAAGTAACAGATGCCCGATGTGGGGCTGAATGATGGCCCACCTGGTTGAGTGCCATGTTACAGTGCACAAGGACCCAGATTCAAACCCCCGGCCCCCCACCTGCAGAGGGAAAGCTTCTTAAGTGGTGGAGCAGGGCTGCAGCTGTCTCTCTGTCTCTATGCCTCTCTGTCTCCCCTTCCCTCTTGATTTCTGGCTGTCTCTACCCAATACATGAACAAAGATAATAATTGTTTTTAAAGAATCTGTTAAAAAAAAGAGGATGTTATCTGCATGCATTACAGTAACCATTTTATCGATAAATATAAGTCAAACCATGCTGTCCATCTTAAACATGCAACGATGCCATCAATAATATCTTAATAAAACTGGAAGGATGGACCAAAGTCTTTGAAAGGCACCTCACCAAGGCAGGACAAGTACATATATGGAAGATTACCATGCCTTTAGTCAAGAGAGAACACAAGTTAAACCAGCAATGTGCAGGGAGTCGGGCAGTAGCGCAGCGGGTTAAGCGCATGTGGCGCAAAGCACAAGGACCGGCATAAGGATTCTGGTTTGAGCTCCCGGCTCCCCACCTGCAGGGGAGTCGCTTCACAGGCGGTGAAGCAGGTCTGCAGGTGTCTGTCTTTCTCTCCCCCTCTCTGTCTTCCCCTCCTCTCTCCATTTCTCTCTGTCCTATCCAACAATGAACAACGTCAATAACAACAACAATAATAACTACATCAATAAAAAAAGCAACATGGGCAACAAAAGGGAATAAATAAATAAATATAAAAAAAAACAGCAATGTGCCCTGGAGCTATGATTCCTCAGAGCCCCGCCCCACTAGGGAAAGAGAGAGGCAGGCTGGGAGTATGGATGGACCAGTCAACGCCCATGTTCATCAGGGAAGCAATGAGAGAAAGCCAGACCTTCCACCTTCTGCTCCCCACAATGACCCTGGGCCCATACTCCCAGAGGGATAAAGAATCGGAAAGCTATCAGGACAGGATGGGATACGGAGTTCTGGTGGTGGGAATTGTGTGGAATTGGACCCCTCTTATCCTATGGTTTTGTCAGTGTTTCCTTTTTATAAATAAATAAAATAAAATAAAAAATAAAATAAAAGGAAAGGCAAATTCAAAATGAAAAAAAAAAAAAAAAAACTACCAGCAATGAGATAGACACCAGCGTTGTTCTTTCTTTCTGTATCCAAGTACCTCTAGGGAGTTCACCTAAGCTGAAGGAATTAGTGAAGGGGAATGTAAACACTTGACTCCCTGGAGACAAGTTCCTCATGGTCCCACCATCCAGGGAAACGCCCTGCACACCAGGAGACTTAATAGGTGGTGGCTGAGTGGACAAACGGTACTGAAGAGGAGGACAATGAATTACAGCACATTTGTTCAAACCTGTGTATGTGTACGGTCTCTCAGTTTTGTGTAGTAGGTTCTGCTTCATACCCTTCCCCTACCCCCTTAAAGACTTTAAACCTTCTCTCCCCCAAACCCCCTAGTCCATTCCCTCCCCAGAGGCCTCGGCGTTGGTGCAGTACACGGTCGCCAGTTTAAGTTTCATCCCATGATTCCTCTTCCTCACTGTCTCCCAAGTCCCGCCTACATGTGGACGCATCCATGCTGGATTCATCCCTCTCTTCCGGACACCTCCCACCCTACACTTTTCCTCCTGCTTCCTGCACAGCTGAGGCTAACTTGAGATTTTAGAGTTTCTGTTCTGATGTCTAGGTCTTTGATAATCGACTTTGGTTCGCAACATTGGTTTTATCACTGGGTCCTTTTCTGCCCTCTCTTGTTCTGATCCTTGGTTCCTTTTGTTGTTGTCTGAGTTCCTGTTCCTAGGATTAAACTCCTCTGGAGTTAGAGTTCCTTTACTTCTTCACCTGCAGGACTCCTTTCAGTAGTATTTGTAAGACAGGGCTGATGCTTTTCTTTTTCTTTCTTTTTTTTTAATGCAGCTTCAAGGGAATAAACTCAGGCATGTGTTATGTGGGCTCAAATTCCTCATTCATTTTATTTAGGAAGAGGGAGAATGAGAGGAGAATGCCATTTCAGAAGCACCTCCATCATTGTTCTAACTCCCCTTGATGCCAACCACAATATTTCCACGTGGTTCCAAAGACTGAACCCAGAACCTTACAGATGTTAAATCATGTATTCTACTAGGGAAGCTCTGCCCTGGCACTAGCCTTATAATTTTACGGTTCCCTTCTTGCTCCTTTGATAAGAAAACCTTTCTCAGAACGACTGCATCTTCTAAAAGCTTCTTCCAAAGTTCTTATTCTGGAAGAAGCTGGATTCGTCTTAATATTTTGCTGCCATAATTGCCCCAGACCAATTTCGTCTAAAGGAATTAAAAATGCAAATCTAATATTCTAATTGCATAATAGGATCATCCTGGCAGCTCGATCAATACTATCTCCCACTGTCAATAATCCAACCAGGCTGTGTGCATGTCAGAGCCTACCAGTCTCACTTTATCACTGGCCCAGTGGCCCATCCGTGTCTATAAGATGTGACATTTTATTAGTGGTCTCCCATCTATCAGCTCTAATCTGTGTGTCATGGTGATGCATGTTGTCATCTCAACTGTACTGCTTTGGTCGCCAGGCAGCACAGGATTGAGGTTTTGATGTTTCTAATGCTAATTTAAGTCATTAAAAGAAAAAGTGGGGGGCATGTGGTACACTCAATAGAGCTCATTCATTGCTATGTGCAGAGGGAGTCAGGTTCAAGTCCACAGTCCCCACCTGAGGAGAGAAGTTTTGAGAGTGTTGGAAAAATGTTGCAGTGTATTCCCTCTCCCTCTCCCTCTCCCTCTCCCTCTCCCTCTCCCTCTCCCTCTCCTTCTCTCTCTCCTCTCTGTCTCATATTCTCTCAAAAAAAAAAAAAAAACACCAAAGAAATGAAGAAAGAAGAACTGGCTATCTGGAGCAGTGGAGTCACCATGCAGTCATAAAGTCCCAAAATATAACACTGGGGGGGTGGTGGTGGTGGATTAAGTCTAGATAACAACCACACCGATAATTAATTCTTTTATCCAGCGGGATTAGAAGCATCACATTACAATGACTCATCCCAAAGATCTGTCAGAGCAGACCATCAATCACAAATGGCACAGGGTTGGAGCTGGGGGACTCTGGCTAAGTCACAGATGTCATTGTTACTTCCAGGGAAACTCAATTAACAGCATCCTCATCGTAATTAACACTCAGCATGCAAATTTTACTTCCATTAAGAAAAACTTTTCAATAGATCTCCATCATCTTCACTCTCCAGCTGATTTTTTTTTTCCGGTTTCAAAAGCACAGCTATTTGACCCAAGACACAACTGCTTCATTCATCCACTTCAAGAGCAAACTATGTCAACAAGTTTTAATGATGCTCACCTGAAAGTAAGCAATTGGTGTATGGCGAAGTTTTGAGATGTAGATATGAGTACATGATCGGTGTACAAACATATAGGAACTAGAAATTCCATTTTCTTATATTTGTTTCTGTATTTTTTTTAATCCCATGGGCTAGGGAAATAGCATAATGGTTATGCAAAAAAAAAAAAAAAGTTAATGCCTGAAGCACCAAAGGTCCCAAGTTCAGTCCTCAGAAACACCATAAGCCAGAGCTGAGCAGTGCACTGGTAAAAAACAAAAACAATTTTTTAAATTTATTATTTATTTATTCCCTTTTGTTGCCCTTATTCTATCGTTATGGTAATTATTGTTGTTGTTATTTATGTCATCGTTGTTGGACAGGACAGAGAGAAATGGAGAGAGGAGGAGAAGACAGAGAGGGGGAGAGAAATACAGACACCTGCAGACCTGCTTCACCACCTGTGAAGCGACTCCCCTGCAGGTGGGGAGCCAGGGGCTTGAACCAGAATCCTTAAGCCGGTCCTTGTGTTTTGTGTTGCCTGTGCTTCACTCAACGAGCTACCGCTCGACTCCCAACAAAAACAATTTTTAATCTCTTCTATTTCTTATTCTTTCTTTTACTTCACAGGATAGAGAGAAATTGAGAGGAGAGGGGAAATAGACAGGGAGAGGGAAAGGGGGGGGGACAGAGAGAAGTTTAACACTGCTTGACCACTTGTGAAGCTTCTCTGCTCCAGACGAGGCTATGGGCCTTGAACCCTTGTGCGTGGTAATGAGTGCACTCAACCAGCTCATGTGTGCATTTATTAAATATATGGTTTTCACGAGGCTTTGATTTTTCTATATCTATTTATTTATATCATATATTTCACTAGTTCTTTGGAGAACATGCTATAAGCAACTAGGCCTTTATTATGTGATGGGAATCCCCTAGGCAGTTTCATGAATTTTTTTTGTGGGCCTCTCCAAGTGAACTCAGGGGTTAGAAGTGCTTTAACATAATCATCCGAGGTCAGAGGAGTAAATCCAGGCTGAAGGATGACATGAAATATTTCTGGGAATCATCAGGAGACGTGACAATCTGAGTAATTATTCCAGACGTCCAGTAAAAACAAAACAAAACAAAAAAAAAAACTTTTAAGGAGGTGAGAGACCTGAAGGAGGATAGGGAGAGAGTGAGGAATGGAAGGACAGACTGTGGGGGCTGGGCATGGTGCACCCAGTTAAGCGCACAGTAGTATCGAGTGCAAGAGACCATTCAAGGATCCAGGTTTGAGATGCTGGCTCCCCACCTGCAGGGGAGGAAGCTTCATAAGCAGTGAAGCAAGTCTGCAGGTGTCTCTCTCCTGCTCTATCTCCTCTCTCAGATTCTCTCTATCTCTCTCTGTCCTATCCAACAAATGTCCTGCAGGAGCAGCACTGAACCTCAGCAATAACTCTGGAAGCAAAAGAAAGAGAAAGAGGAAGAAAGAAAAGAGAGGAAGGAAGGGAGGGAGGAAGGAAGGAAGGAAGGAAGGAAGAATAGGATAGGAAGGAAGGAAGAATAGGATAGGAAGGAAGGAAGGAAGGAAGAATAGGATAGGAAGAAGGAAAGAGAAAGAAAGATAAATTAAAGAAAGAAAGGAAAAAAGAAAGAGAGAAAAAAGAGAGAAAGGAAGGAAGGAATGAAGGAAGAAGAATAGGATAGGAAGGAAGGAAGGAAGGAAGGAAGCTGACCCCTGGCAGAACACAAGAACTAATAATCATTATGGGTTGATCTGCGAGCTCAGAGACAAGAAAATGGTGACTGCCAGCTCCTAGACAAGTCACCCCAACTTAATCTTGTTTCCTTTCCTGATACGGTTATTAGGCTGGTTGATCAGTGGGTCTGGGTTTCAGCAAGGCCCTTGACAGAGCTTCTCAGGATATTCTTGTGGACAAGATGGAGAAGTGGGGGGGGGTGGGGGTGGAGTAAGAGCACAGTTAAGTGAATTAGTAACTGGTCGAACAAGCGTGTCCAAAGTGTTGATTAATAGAGTGATGTCAACCAGGAAGGAACTCTCTAGCCATGGGCCTAAGGGCTCTGTGTCCCCACTCTGCACAGCCCACTTAGCAGTGGCTTCGATAGTCCTGCAGAAAACACGCGTATTATAACACTGAAGAAATATATATACATATACACATACACATACACATACACACACATATACATATATATATGATTGATAATACATGAAGCAAAAGAGTCAGGATGCAAAAACAAATGTCCTCATCCTGCTAATCCAGTGGCCCCAAAACAATAGAGGAGAAATGCAAGGAATGCAGAATGCATGGAAATTTGAAAGTCTTTGAATGGATTTCCAAACCTATTTCACTGTAGAGGGCATGAGAACTCTGGCTGAGCAAGAAAAGAAGACTAGCTCTACACACAGCAGATCACCCAGATTTGTTTATATCCAGTCATGAAACCAAAGGGGTTTCAGACAACATGAATAATCAGAGGAGGTGGGGTGGGTTGCAACAGTTAGGATCCTAGTCTGTGGTGGGCTGATAAAGATGGAGGACCAGGACCAGGTTAGTTTAGGTAAGAGAGAACAGGCAAGAAACAATACAGTGTGTAAGAAATGTCTGCCTCACAAGGTGAAGAGAGGTGGATGTGAACAGTGATCTTTACCCAAAGAGACATAGGAGGGGGCTGAGTGGTGGCACAAATGGTTAAGCACACATGCTACAAACACAAAGATCTGGGTTCCAGCAGCCTCTTTCTATCTGCAGGTGGTGGTGCTGGGAGGCAGTTTCCCGAGTGATGAAGCAGATACTGTAAATGAAAAGAGGGGCCAGGAGGTGGCACACCTGGTTAAGTGCACATAATACGAACAAAGCACAAGGACCCATGCAAGGATCCAGATTCAAGGCCCCGGCTCCCTACCTGTGGGAGTGAGCCTTCACAAGCAATGAAGCAAGTCTACAGGTGTCTTTCTCTCTCCCTTTCTATCCCCCCTCCTCTTTCAATTTCTCTCTGTCCTATCCAATAAAGTGGGGGGGGGGGAATGGCCACCAGGAGAAGTGGGTTCACAGTGCAATCACTGAGCTCCAGTGACTACTCTGGAGGCAAAAAAGATAGGGAAAAGGAAAGAAAATGGCCATCAGAAATAGTGGATTCGACATGCAGGCACTGAACCCTGACAATAGCCCTGGTGGCAAGAGAGAGAAAGAGAGAGAGAAAGAGAGAGAGAGAAAGAAAGACAGAGAGAGAGACAGAGAGAGAGAGAAAGAGAGACACAAGGAGATCAGTCATCTAATATCTAGAAAGCTGATATAAGACCTATGTTGTGACAGTGCACTTGAATAAGATTTTGGGACGTAATTAGCATACAGCTGATGTCAGGCTGAAGGACTGACTTAAGTGCAAACCTGGTGGAAGTCTTGCGCTCTCTCTCTCTCTCTCTCTCTCTTCTTCCGCTCTCCATGACCTGCCATGATGCCTCTCATGGGAGAGACTAAGCATGTATAGCCCAGTTCTGGTAAACTGAGCTTAAAGACTTTCCTCTATGGCCATAATGACTTGCTGATGCTTGCCTATCTTGCTGTAGCTCAATGATATCGTTCGGTACCACTGTACCTTGATGTAGTAAACCTCTGGATTGCTTAAACCCATGCCAAGTCATGCCATCAACTTTTTAAAAATTACTCTAGATATCAGTCAATTAATATCTAGAAAGCTAGTACAAAAAGAATGACACACTGTTCACTTCTCCAGGAAGATTGGAGGGGGGAGGTTGCAGGCAGTGGCACAGATGGTTAAGTGCATATGTTTTCATGCTCCAGGACTCAGGTTCAAGCCCCCAGGCCTCATCTGCAGGAAGAAAGCTTCACAAGTGGTGAAGCAGGGCTGCAGGTGTGTTTCTCTGTTTCTCCTTCTCTACTCACCTCCCCTCATCAATTTCTTTCTGCCCTAACAAGTTGAATAAATAAAGTTAAATTTAAAAAAAAATAGGTGGAGGACATTACGGAGACAGAGTTTTAGGTAAAGCTAAACACACATGTTGCTGCTTGGTAGAACTGCGTTTCCAGGGTTATTTTAAGGCTGGGTGTCTGAGGAACTATTTCTCTTCCAGCATGATGAATTGTTCCGTGTATGATTCAACAGGGCCATTTTTTTTTTTGAAAGATGTAGATACATTTAAAGCAGTATTGCTATCAATCCCCCCTGCTTGTTAAATTCAACACATAACAGCAGCCAATAAGTACTGAGTGGCACTTCATATGCCTAGAGAAGGTATAGGAAGACAAAGATGGCCAAAATATATAGTTTCCCCTAGAGGAGTTAAAATCTAAAGTATCGTCTAAAGTACATGAGTATTTATCCTCATATTTTATTTACCTTTACTAAAAGGCAGATTTGAACAGAGGCAGCAAGAAAGGGCTAAGGGATAAAGAGAGAGGGACATTCAGCTCTGTGTTGGCGGCCAGGCAGAGAAGGCTCTTATGTGGCAGGTGGCCTCTGTCCTCAAGGAGCAAGAGGTTTCAGCAGAGGCGTCCAAGCAGCTCTGGGATAGCCCCAGTGACATTCTAAAGGTTTCCCACATCCGCCTACTATTCCATCTTCAGTCTTCTGAAATGCCACCTTGTCTGTGTTGTTCCTTTAATAGTTCTCTGCCCGTGCCTGCGACAAAGCAGGTTAGACCTCCCTGATTTGCCAACTTCACCGTCAGCCTCATTGAACTCGGGGCAAGGCTTTTGCTCCCCTGGAGCCCAGCCCTGTCATCTCGAATCACAGTGCTGGGTCTGGAGTAGCAGTCCATCACATTTGTGACACAAGGCAACCTCATCCCAAGAGTGGGATTTCACCACCTTGGCAGAACTGTTGGCAAGAGATTAAGAGAGAGGCCCCACACACATTCAAGAGGAAGGAATCAAAGAGGTGGGTCGATGAATACTTGTCTGCCACTGATGCCTAACAGGTGTCAAATAAACACCTGGGATGGACGAGGGAGTTAGCTCAGAAGAGACTACCTAGAGTTTGTTTACATGAGGTCCCAGGTTCATTAGCCAGCACTACCAGAGCTGAGAGCTGCTTTTCATTCATAAACTAAACATAGAGGAATAAATAATAAAGGAATACATGCATTGAATAATAAATGCCTACAACAAGGAAATGGGAAGGTTATATGCCTTTGTACCTTAGGAGAATGCCTTTAGACCTGCCTTTGTTTTCTCTTGGGCCCTGACACAGGCAGATGGTGTGTTAAGTCGACCTGAATGGCAGTGAAGGCATCCGGTAATCAGCCCTGAACATGTGGTGAGTTGCTGGTACTAAAAAGAAAGGAGTTATTTTCCAGCATGAATCCTTAGCACAGATGGCATCATCTGACCAGCCATCTTGAATCTGGCCCTTCATTCTTCTGGAGGCCTTGACACCCTCAAAAAACGGTGATACACCTTGCAGTGGTGACTCATAGTGTTGGTTTTGTAGGTCTTGGCCAACACATAAAGCTCCCACCCCCACCCCCACCCCCACCCCCACCCTGGGGTTAAATACATTCTCTTCTAAGCCATGTGCTTACATATGGGAATTCTCAAACACTGCCAATTGCTAAGCTGTGACCTTGTATTTCCACACCACATAACCCTTGGTTTGCTATGGGAGCCTTTTGCTTCTCTTTCTCATAATGTAAGGTGTCACTTCCCCGGAGAACCAACCATTTAACAATTAACCACCACAACAGTTTCCACAATGAAGAGCCATTCTCTTTATTTCCTCTTCTTAAGTCCTGCCTGTGAACATCTCAGGTGAAGGCCATTGTAATTTGTCACTTTTCCCCCCTTCTATAAAGTGGTATGGAAAAGTGCATAAAAGATAATCAAAAAGAACTTCCAATCCCAGTCATGCCCTCTGTCCAGTCACGGGTCCCTCATCGGGAAGGTGGTGTCTGCAAACAGCAGGTGACTGCCGTGAGTTCGGTGCTTCTCTGCGCACTGAGTAATGGTGAAAGTGTGAAGGAACAGGCAGCCACATTCTTTGCAAAGTGATTTTGTGATGCTTCCAAGCAGGAAGTAAGCTCTACTATCCCATGTTTGGGGCTTTCATCTTTTTTTTTTAATTTGTTTCAGACAAAAGAATGACGTAGGAAGATTATCTGCATACTTGGAGCCTAGACAACAAGAGAACTTGACGTTTTCACCCCCTGAAATCCTGCAAAGACCAAACGCAGACCAGTCTTCTGGGAGATGAGACACTATGGGGAACAGTCTTGCAGTTCCGCAGACCAGGACCCAGACACACAGCAGATGACTACAGACACTTGACAAGAACTCTCTCCCCGAATCTGTCCAAACTACAACCTCCACACAGGTGTGGGACTCAAGGGGCTATTGCTTTCACCAACTCCATTTGGGGTTTTTTTTGTTATGCATTCTAAACTAACGAACACAGAGTCCACAGTCCACCAGCACAAACTCCAGGGTTCCTTGAAAGAATCCACAATCTGAATCTTTCTCAAGCTTGACTGAGATATAGTTCCGCCCTCTTCTTCCTCTTCCTTTTAACTGGTTAAAATTTTACAGTACAATTGTTGGCATATGAGTACAATTTCTCATCTCACAAGATCCTTTTACCAACATGATCTGGCCATGAGACTAAAAGGAGAAGACCATGGGGGACATGAGTCTAGTGGCCATCTTTTTCCTTTACAAAAGCCCTTGACAAGCACATTTCTTTTACTTCATTCTTGGATGATCGCCTTCAATTCTTTCTTTCATGAGCTTTCATTCTCCCAAAGAGCATTGACAGCATTGATTTCCACCTATGATTGCTGGTGAAATATTAAACCGTATTGATTTGAAATTCAGGTTTAGTTACAAGTTGGGTGCTCTGCATATTTTGCAAATGAACTATTCCATTTCTTCTGTTCAAAAAATAACTTTAGCTCACTCCACTGTATGACTTTTATATAATACTCCGAAACGGTTGTCTCATCTTTTCTTCCAAGCCCAAAATTGTTGAATGTATTATAAATACTTTTCAATTTACTCTTCCAATGAAGCATTTACATTTCTTGTTAATATATACACTACTATCAAACCACATACTCTTTCTATTAATTATAGTTCTAATATATTATTATAAATCACTCACAACTCTAAAACAAGAAGAAAGACTTCACTGGTTAAAGTTAGAGATATTCTAGTCCAAGTAGGAATTCAGTGTTTTATTTTGTTAAGTAGAGTCTGTCAGTAGCTTGATGTCTCACTGAAAGTGTGTTATGATTTTTCCTCAACTTAAATCACATCCCAAGAATACAAATACTAGTGAAGGTCTTCTAAAAATGTCCTTCAAACACAGATCATACTGCTGAAATAAGATTTCTGGGGTCATTAAATCTTGGAATCTGTAATATCTTGTCCCAAAACTCAAATTAATCCAGAGAGATGCAAAGACCTAAAGAAATGATGTGTAATTGGATGCTTTTTCCCAATGCCCACATCCTAGCTACGTCTTTTCTTAGCCATTCACAAACACTCCTCTAAAAAAAAACACACAAGATGGTTGGTTTTTGTTGTTGTTGTTTTTCTTTTCATCAGATTGTTAAGCAAGGTGGGCTCTGTTCAAGTCTCCATAACGAGCAGTTTAAATGTACTGATATAATAAACAAACTAAATACTTTCCCTTTGTAGACATACATTATAAAGTTGAGCAGTCCTTTATAAATGTAAGTGAGCTGTCTTAGACTTTAGACACTGTACGTCCTTTGTTCCCTTCCTTCATCCCTCTACCCACACTTACTTGGCTAGTCTGACATCTGCAGGACAGAGCAGATAGAGAACCAAGCCTGAGTTCTTAATGTCACAGAGTTAGAAGGACAGGCACAGCCATCCTGCCCCTGTGCCAACAAACTTCCAAATAAGAGAGAGAAGAAACAAGTTTGTTTACTGCTATTTGTGTCTCTACCAAGATGAAGAATTAAGCAAAGCATAAAAATGTGATCATGTGGGGGTTGGGCGGTAGCGCAGTGGGTTAAGCACACTTGGCACAAAGTGCAAGGACTGGTGGAAGGAACACGGTTAGAGCCCCGGCTCCCCACTTGCAGGGGAGTCACTTCACAGGTGGTGAAGCAAGTCTGCAGGTGTCTGTCTTTCTCTCCCCCTCTCTGCCTTCCCCACCTCTTTCCATTTCTCTCTGTCCTATCCGACAACGAACGACAACAACAATAATAACCACAACAAGGCTACAACAACAAGGGCAACAAAAGGGCTTTGTCAACAAAAGGGCCTTACCTCCAGGAGCAGTGGATTCATGGTGCAGGCACTGAGCCCCAGCAATAATCCTGGAGGCAAAAAAAAAAAAAATGTGATCATGAGTGGATTTTTCTGCTCTAAAGTGTGGAACTCCTGATCTTAGATAGATCGGTAGATAGGTATATAAGATGATAAATAGATAGATAGACACATAGATAAATTGATTGATTAATAGAGAGAGAGAGGGGCAGGGAGAGTGTAAGACCACAGCAAGGCTTGCAAAATAGCTCAGTTGGATAGTCTGCCGCCTTGCTATGTGTGCTGCCCAGGTTCGAGCCTGGCCCCCCCACAATGAAGAAAGCTTCAGTTCTATGCTGCCTCACACCCTCTTTTCCCCTGTGTCTCTGTCTTTAAAAAGATCCTAATTGCCAGTTCTTAAACAACTGAAAAATGTCTAACTAAATCTCTTTGTGTTTGGACATGTTGTCCTGGGCCTTCCATTAACAGGTAACAACAAAATGGGTAGCTTCAATAAGAGTATTTGTTCTTTTCTCTCACTGTTCTGGAGCTTAGAAGTTCTACATCTGACATTTAGATAATGGCTGTTTTAAGCACCCTTACCCTGATGCTTTCTCCCTGAGGAATAGATTCTGATGTTTGTATAACCATCTATTGTTTTGTCTGAACAGTTACGACATGCATAAATTTTAGAAATAAATATACCTTAAAGCTTGCAACAGGGAGGGGGCACACACTTGACACTTTCCTAGCTAGGGGTGTGACACATGTGTGATCCCACCTGACTTCTGATGAACTAAAAGGAGGAGGAAGAGGAGGAGGAACAGGAGCAGGAGCAGGAGGAGGAAGAGAAGGAGGTGGTGATGGTGATGGTGGTAAAGGAGGACGACGAGGAGGAGTTCTACATCAAGGCGTAGTGAAATCTGTACTTCTGTGAAGAGTCAAAGGAGAATCCTTTCTATCCGTTTTAGGGTCTGGTGGTACCAAGGGTCTTGTGATTCGTATGGACCACACTCTAACCTCTTCCCCATCTCTACATGACTTTCTCCAGTCCATCATTTTGGGTGTATTTTCTTCCTTTCCCAAAACACCAATAACTGAAACTAGGGCCTACCCTAGCTCAACAGAAACTCAGTATTAATCTAATGTGTGATTAGTAGTAGGCTACAAGAGTGTACGATGGCAAGATAAAGTCCCACACGGCAGCTACCACCAAAATGCCAAGTCCTCACCCTCCCAGTGGTAACCACCATAGTTCCCACAGTGCCCCCAGAGATCATTTGTTTCTGTTTACTTTTATTTTCAGGGTCATGCATTCTGTTCTCTAGACTCCTCATGTGAGTATAACTATTCAGTAACTGTCTGTCACCTCTACTTATTTCACTCAGCCATCATCACCTCCACTTTGTCCCAAAGGACACAACATCACTTTTTTTTTTTTTACTACAAAGTAGTATTCCATGAAGTATATATTTCACAACTTCTTTTTTAAGTCTTTGTTTACTCTTATATTATTGGGTAGAGACAGAGAAAATTGAGAAGGGAGGGGGAAGTAGAGAAGGAAAGGACAGAGAAACACCTACACACCAGCTTCATGACTTGTGAAGCTTTCTCCCTACAGATAGAACCCAGGCACTTGAACTTGGTTCCTTGCTCACTGTGATGTATGTCCTCGCCCAAGGACACCACGGCCTGGCCCCCGTAACTTCTTTAACCAGTCGTCTGTCAGTGGACATTAGGGCTGCTTCCAGTCTTTGGTTACAGTGGATAACGGGGCTAGGAAGACAGAGGTGCGCATGTCCCTTGGGTTAAGTGTTTGTGTTTGACTGCTTAGACATACAAGGACCCTAAGAGAGGCTACATTCTGAGGTTCCAGTCTGTCTTCTTTTATTGACCTATGTATTTATTCTTGCCACCAGACTTATTGCTAGGGCTCAGTGTGTACACTATTCCATGACTCACAATCACTTTTTGTTTTTTCATCTTTTAGACAGAATATAAGAGAGTGCGATAAAGAGGGAGAGAGAAGTATGGACCCTGCATCACCACTCTATCAGTCGTGAAGCCTCTGTCCTTTGGGTTGCTCCCATGTGGTGGCCAGCAGCTCAAACCCAGGCCTTTCTGTGGGGCAGTGTGTGCACCCTACCCAGGTGAGTCACACCTCAGGCCCCAGTGATGCGTTTTTGTGAAACAATTTCATTTCCGCTATGACCAGGACACTTCTAAGTTCTGAATATTAGCGGTTCCTGGAATCAGGCCTGGAATCTTTCTCATGCAAGTCTTTTTAAAAAATATTTATTTATTCCCTTTTGTTGCCCTTGTTTTATTGTTGTAGTTATTATTGTTGTTCTTGTTGTTGTTGTTGTTGTTGTCATTGCTGGATAGGACAGAGAGAACTGTAGAGAGGAGGGGATGACAGAGAGGGGGAGAGAAAGACAGACACCTGCAGACCTGCTTCACCTCCTGTGAAGTGAGTCCCCTGCAGATGGGGAACTGGGGCCTCGAACAGGGATCCTCATGCTGGTCCTTGCGCTTTGTGCCACACGCGCTCAACCCGCTGCGCTACCACCCAACTCCCTCTCATGTAAGTCTTGCATGCTATATCTGCACGTCGTCCTCCTGGACCCTGGGTATTGTCTTTATTTTTAATTCATTAGAGACAGAGAAAAATGGAGAGGGGAGGGAAAGACAGAAAGGGATAGAGACAGAGAGACACCTGCAGTCCTGTTTCAACACTCTTGAAGCTTTCTACCTGCAGGTGGGGACCAGGGGCTTGAACCTGGGTCCTTGAGCACTGTAATGTGTGTGCTTCACCAGGTGTGCCACTGCCTGGCCCCTAGCTATTTATTATTTTTATTACAACTCTTCCTGCCTTGTTTTTCAACTTTAAGAGTTTCCAAAGAACAGGAAGGACAATAACAACAAAATGCCAATAATTTCTTCTCTCAGCAAAAGCTGGATGCTTCCAGTGCTGTGGTTGGAATGGGGGAATCATTTACTTTCCTGTGGTATTTTGATACAGTTCAGAATTATTGATCTTGGTTTCTGGGAACAATATGGTTACATATTAGATACACTCAGGCCAAATTCCTTTTTTCTCCCATATAAAGAGAAGGCAAAGGGTCACCACTTCCTAGTCTTGATACACAGGGATAATAACTGTGTGTCATGAGACCTGTTTCCAATGTCCCTGAGCAGTAGAATCATCCCCTAAGCTGGTGTAAATTTTTCCCCATTTGGGCAATGAGAAATCATCCTTGTGACTATGGACTTAGTGATAATAATAGCACTATTAATCACAAATAAAAATGGGGAAAAATTAAATCAGCACCTCTCTCCCCCCCCAAAAAAAAGTCCTGTGCTTCCCCTAAAAATTAGTTTGTTAAATAATAATAGGGATACTGTGACATTCCTAATGTAATTATGTTTCTTATCTTTCAAGAAAGTCCACTTAAGAGATCTAGGAGTACTTATATGCATGGGGCTGTGTGTGGGCATGAATGTCCAGAATTGATATCTCAGCATGAAGGTTTGTACTGGCCATGGGCTTGTACAACTGATGGTTTAATTATTCTGCATGGCCAGCAAAGATCTGTAATTCTTCAAACACTGATCGCTATCGGTGGAACCAAAGTTTCAGATGTCATAGCTTCAGGCCACAGCCTATTTGATCCCTGGTGGGAATGAGAGGGGGACGAACTATTTGCTAACCATTGCAGCCAGAAGTTTGCTGAGATCCCCTTGAGTGCTAGTCCACTTGCATGATAAGATATCAGGTTCAGGCAAAAATTACAAAAGTCATGGGGCCTTTGGAACAAACCTAAAATAGACTTCCTAGCTTCTTCCCACACAAAGACCCCGAATTTTATCCGCTCTACTCCTACCTTTGTGTTCCTGTTTACTAAACTGCTTTCCTGCTTTATACCTTACTGCCTTTCAGTCACCAAGCTGAAGATGCTACCATGATGCCATCCTGACTTTCCTGGGCAGATGACTTCACCAATGTGTCCTGAAGTCTCTCCTCTCCAGAATCTTACTCCACTAGGAAAAAGATTATGGATCGACCTGCCAATGCTCACATCCAGTGGAGAAGCAACTACAAAAGCCAGACCTTCCACTTTCTGCACTTTATAAAGACTGTTGGCTCACACACCTAGAGGGACAGAGATAATAAGGAAATCTGTAATGGAGTGGACAGAACATGAAATTCTGGTGCTGCGAACTGTGTGAAATTATGTCGCTGTTATCTTGAAATCTTCTTTTTTCCCTTTATTGGGGGGATGAATGTTTTACATTTGACAGTGACTACAATAGTTTATACATGCAAAACATTTCTCAGTTTTCCACATAACAACACAACCCCCACTAGGTCCTCTGTCTCCTTTTCCAGGACCTGTACTCTCCCCCCCACCCACCCTAGAGTCTTTTACTTTGGTGCAATACACCAGCTCCAAATCTTGTTATTCATTATTAAATCACTACTATTTTTTAAGCTTTATTTATTTGTTTATTTATTTTTTATATTTTTGGAAACTTAATTTTTTTCCTTTTTGTTGCCCCTTATTGTTTATCATTATTGTTATTATTGTTGTTATTATTGCTGTTGTTATTGTTGGACAGGACAGAGAGAAATGGAGAGAGGAGGGGAAGACAGAGAGGGGGAGAGAAAGATAGACACTTGCAGACCTGTTTCACTGCCTGTGAAGTGACTCCCCTGCAGGTGGGTAGCTGGGGGCTTGAACTGGGATCCTTACGCTGGTCCTTGTGCTTCGCTCCATGTGCGCCTAACCCACTGCGGCACCACCCGACTCTCTCTATATACATACATATTTTTTTAATATTTCTTTTTTCCCCCTTGTTTTATCATTATTGTGGCTATTATTATTATTATTGATGTCATTGTTGTTGGATAGGACAGAGAGATATGGAGAGAGGAGGGGAAGACAGAGAGGGGGAGAGAAAGATATTTGACACCTGCAGACCTGCGTCACCGCCTGTGAAGCAACTCCTTTGCAGGTGAGGAGCCAGGGGCTCGAACCGGGATCCTTACCCCAGTCCTTGGGCTTTGCACTACGTGCACTTAACCCGCTGCGCTACCACCCGACTCCCTATATATATTTTTTTAAAGAGTGCTACTTAGTAGACACTTGAATGTTAGTTAGCAGAGACCTCTGGCTTTACCTCTCCTTATCAATAGCACTGCCCCATAGACAGTTTCCCCTGATTCATTTGTTCTCCTTATGAAACTGATCTGAATTTCACTGATGTAAGCTTTTTTAAAATTCTTTTGACTATGTCACACACCAGAAATGATAGTAACAACATAAATGCTGGAGATGTTGTGGGGGCAAAGAAACCCTCCTACACTGCTTAAAGGAATGTGAATTGATCCAACTTCTGGAGAACTCTCAGAAGGCTAGAAATGAGCCTACATTATGACTCTGCAATTCCTCTCCTGGGGACATATCCTAAGGGTCAAATACACCCATCCAACAGAATCTGTATCTATCTATGTTTGTAGCAGCACAATGTGTAATAGCCAAATCCAGGAAGCAACCAAGGTTTCCAATAGCAGATGAGTGGCTGAGCAAATTGTAGTCTAGATACACAACGGAATACTACTCAGCTATTAAAAATGGTGAATTCATCTTCTTTGCCTCGTTTTAGATGGAGCTTAAAGGAATCATGTTTAGTGAGATAAGCTAGAAAGAGAAGGATGAAGATGGGAAGATCTCATTCATGGACAGAAGTTGAAGTATAAGAGCACAAGGGAAAAGCACAAAGCAGAAGTTGCACTGGGTTTGGTGTATTGCACCAAAATAAAGGACCCTGGGAGAAGGGCAGTTTCGAGTCCTGGAGCACGATGGTGGAGGAAAAGCTAGACTGGAGTTTTGAGTGTTTTGCAGAAAACTGAGTTTTACATATCTATCAAAAGCTATACGGACTGTCAACCATAAACCGTTAATCTTCTCTATAAATTTTAAATCCTTTGATTTATCTTGAAAAGAATTAATAAAAAGACAATAAACCCAATGATTCTGGTTGCACCACACACAATCCTCTTTTAGGCTATGGGATGGTGTTAGTAGCCCTGGGCTTCTTCAGGCTGGACTTGAGTCTTGAGTAATTGCTCCTTGTTCCCGAATCAGAGATTTCAGGTCTGGGCTCCATTCGTGGCACCACATATGTCAAAGTGATGTTCTAACATTATCTTCCTCCTCTATACATCCACACAGTAAATAAATAAGGCACTTCCCTATTTGTGAGTTATTTACCTGATTTACAAAATTCTAAGAGTTCAGGGGAATATTTTCAAATCCATACATCACATGTATAAGTCACTACACCCAGCCAAATACACTATATTCCCTATAGCCATGAAAGTTCTTACAAAGTCTAGGAGAGAGCCTCGTTATTATATTTTTTTGCAAATAGAACAAGTCAATCAATTATCTTTAAAGCAACTCCATATCCACTCCTGAAGCTTCCCGAGTCTGTACACCAGCATCGATCATGCCTACCTTGACATACGTTACACAGCCTGGGACAAGAAAGGTAACACTGGTGTCCCATCTCCGTGGATAGGCCAATTAATGTCTGTGAATTCAGAAAGCTTGCCTTCTGCTGCAGGCATCTCCTGGCTGGGGCACAGAGTAGGCTTGATTAATACTCTTATACATCACTGATAAATGCTGCCTCTTCCTATTGTTTAGCTGCTAGGATGGTGATGGGGGAAAAAAGACTGGGACACCTGATTTCATGGTGTGGGCACAGAGTGCATCTGAGTATGGTGAGCTCAGATGGCCACTGGGGGAGAAAGACAATTTGTCAATGTGACAGAGAAGTTAGGGCACAACTTAAGATATGGAGTTAGAAGACACACTGTGCTTATTACACAAGCTGAATGCAAGCACCTGGCACTGGGATAAGTGGAAACCTAATCATCACAGCATTTCGTGACAGTCCCTTAACCACCGCCCTCACCCCACCCTGCCGGGCTAGCTTCACGGGCTGGAGAGAGATGACCAGGAATTCATGGCTGAGCGGGAACGCAATCCAATGATTATTGATTAGAAAAGAATCTGTCTTTATACCTTCTGAGACAGAAGTGGCAGGTCAGAAAAAAGGAAATGACTAGGAGAGGGGGCAGAGCAGGAAAAGAGCTCGAGGGTAGCAAAGCTTTCATCTAACCAGTGGGGATTAAACCAATGCCCTGTAGGCAGGGCGGGTCTCAGGCAAAACAGTGATTATGTAAATAGACCACAGCATCAAGCAATGCAGGGAACCTGGCGTGATGACCAACATGGACAGAAACAGAAGCAGAGTTAGGCAAAGGAGAAATGATGACCAACACCACCCCTCCAGAGAGGCAATGTGTCATCCTCAATGCCATTCCTGAGCTTTCCCTCTTAATTATTAATGGTCTCGTCTGGCTTTGTTGAGCTGCCCATGAACACAGCACTTGTCCCCGAGGGAGGCAGAGGCAGAAGACAGAGCTTCACAGTTGAAGACTGAAATTCCATCAGTCTTTGGGTCAGTGGAAATCCCTTATGCCTTGACAGTGACACAGACTCGCTCCCTCCGTCACTTCACTCAGAAGAGTCAGTTTTTGTTTGAGACGTAATTCCACTTCAATGTTAACCCCAAATAGTTTAGCTGTGCAGACAGAAAGTTAGCAGGTCAGATCTGAATCTCCATGGTGCAGGTCTCTCACTATTGGTGACTATAGCCACAAGTATGACCTGGCTTTCACACCTGCAGCCCTGAGTTTATTTTTGGTTTGATTGCAGGAATTTTCACAGGAAAAGAGGGTTAGATTTTTGTGCATAGCAAGCTTCAGGCTCTGTGTCTGCAACAAATGACTGGTTATTTGTATATGTTCTAAGATTTATTTTAAGATGATTTCATGAGGGGGGAAAGAGAGAGAGAGAGAAGGAGATGGAGAGGGAGAGGGAGAGGGAGGGAGGGAGAGAGAGAGAGAGAATGGAGTTAGAAAAAGAGAGAGAGAGAGAATGGAGTTAGAACCCAACTTTGGTATGTATGGTGATAGAGATCAAGCTATGGTACATTGCATAAAAGCAAAGGACTCTGGGTAAGGAGTATGCTTGGGTCCTCATGCATGCTGGGGGAGGGTTTAGTTTGGGGGGAGCAAGTGTCTTGCAGACACCTAGACACCTATCATGGGGAGATGACATGTCGTACCTATGTGTCAGCAACTGCACTGTGAACCAATTAACATCCCCCCTAAAATAAATTTAAAAACTGGAAACCACAGGCATGTATGGTCTGCACTCTGCCCTCTGAGCTATTTCCTCACCACCACTTCCATTACCAGACTGTGAGTACTCTCAGAAGTGTATCTGAGCCATGTCAAGACTGAGATGTCAGTGATGTCTGGAAATAGTCATTGGACCCTCCTCAACAAGCCTTCAGGGAGAAGAGGAAGAGGAGGGGGCAGCATGCTGATAGGAGCCAAGGGATTCAGGAAGGAAGAACAAAGCTATGAAGACAGAAAGGCAAAGCAGAATATTGCTGTGTTGCTGGCGCAAGTGACATGAAATCTCCAGGAGTAGGGCAGGCTCAGCTCATTGGATCCCTCTCTGGGATCCAGAGAAGTGACTGTGAATATGTGTTTAGCTTCGACGGTCTGGTGGGCCTCCGGACCCCACCCCTGCTACCAACTGCCACCTACTATGGTCAACTCTCTGTGAGTGAAGACTACTCAGACCATTCCCCACCTAAAGCTGTCAAGTGCAAAAGGTGACACACACTGTAGTGGACGCTACAAGTGCCAGGCCTCCCCTTTCATGCTCAGCTTCCACCTTTAAGGTCCTGCACTTCCTGGTTTGCAGGTTGTCTCTGGTCTCCAGAGCCTGATCTTCTCAAAGGCATCATGGATTAGAACTAAGAGTAACTTGCGCAAAGCACAAGGATAGGCATAAGTATCCTGGTTCGAGCACCCAGCTCCCCACCTGCAGGGGGTTGGTTTCACAGGCAGTGAAGCAAGTCTGCAGGTGTCTGTCTTTCTCTCCCCCTCTGTCTTCCCTTCCTCTCTCCATTTCTTTCTGTCCTAACCAGCAACTACAACATCCATAACAACAATAATAACTACAATAAAACAACAAGGGTGACAAAAGGGAATATAAATATTTTTTAAAAATTTTTAAAAAGAACTGAGAGTAACTTGATGTTAGGAATATACTCTTTACAGGCCATAAGCAAAAGGAATTATGGGCTATGTGCATAATTAGCATTCAGCTGACATTATGACCTATAGCAAAGGTTGTAAACTTGAAGGGATTGTGGGTATAGGGGGTTGGTTAAGTTTCTGGCACAAGTTCAGCCCTTTTTGCCTATTGCACTTTTCACTACCTTCAGCTGTTGCTGTTCCTGTTTTGTCCTCTCCCAGGACACACGTGATGCTATTTCTCCTACAATCCATACGTGTTGTAGCTGAATGTGAATACACAAGGCTTAAGGGCTATGGTCCATACCATAAGGCTGGATGGTCTTTCTCTACTTGCTTATTTTGTTACTGCAGTTAGAAACCTGCTGTTGTAACAAACCTCAACAAAAGCCTCCAGAAATTTTGTTCTGTTTTCTTTATTTTGTTCTTTTTCTTTTTTTTATTTTATTTTATTTTTTTTAAATATTTATTTTATTTATTCCCTTTTGTTGCCCTTGTTGTTTTATTGTTGTAGTTATTATTGTTGTTGTCGTTGTTGGATAGGACAGAGAGAAATGGAGAGAGGAGGGGAAGACAGAGAGGAGGAGAGAAAGATAGACACCTGCAGACCTGCTTCACCGCCTGTGAAGCGACTCCCCTGCAGGTGGGGAGCCGGGGCTCGAACCGGGATCCTTATGCCGGTCCTTGTGCTTTGCGCCACCTGCGCTTAACCCGCTGCGCTACAGCCCGACTCCCTATTTTGTTCTTTTTCTATAACTTGATGATGCTAGGAGTAGGACATGAAGAGTTTGTCACCAGGAATCTTGCTTTTTATACCATCACTGAAAGGGAAGCAAATCTTGAAAACAATACAAGTCAGGCACTGTTTACTTTGTCTGAGAGAGAAGAGGGAAAAGGAAAAACACTTGGACAATGGGGGACAGCAATAGATGTAGGTGTGACTTAGAAAGGAAGTGAAGGCAGGGCTGTAGAAAAAATGAAAAATAAATAGAGAGACAGAGAAACAACCCATAGCTATGACCTTGGGAGAACTACTTCACTTTCCCATGAAGGCAATGGGGATATAGAACTCTGATGTTGAGAACAATATGAAATTTTGCCACTGTTACCTCATCATTTGATAAATCAGCATTAAATCACTCATCAAAATTACATATATATGGAGAGGAAGATGGAGAGAGAGAGAGAAAGAGAGGGAGAGAGAGAGTCCATGCATTTTAATGTGTCTCTTGGTGAAAGCTAATAATACCAGAAGGGCAGAGCCAATATTACCATAACCTTTGATTGAATCATTTTCTATGCATCCCCAACAATGCTCCTGTCAACATACCTGGAACATGCTAAGAACAGCACTAGGCATTTAATAAATACTTGGTGACATAAAGATGGATTATAAATGGATATGTGATTGCAGGATTATGGATAATGAATAAATTAATGAATCTGTAGATGGTAAATGAATGGATAGCAGCTATCATTCTGGGTCTGAGTTGACTATATCCTAAGAAAGAACAAGAAGTTCCAACTTAATTAACTTACATGTCAGCTATTACCCATTTTGTCCCAACACTCAATATTTTTGAGAAAAGGTATGCATGAGAATGTTATCTACTGAGGATGTCAGAGCAAAATAAGGTTTAAAAGATGTCGTGTAGGACAGGGCAGTGGTATGTTCAGTTGAGCACACATGTTACCATGTGCTAGAATCTAGGCCTAAGGTCCTGGTTCCCATATGCAAGGGGATAAATTTCACAAGTGGTAAAGTAATGCTTCAGGTCTATCTATTTCTATATCGATCTACTGGTTTTTCACTCTGTCTATCCTCTTTTGATATACTTTTGCCTCTGTCTAATATATAATAACAAGACTATTTATTTTATTTTATAATTAACGCCATTCCCACCATGAAAGGTATATGTCTCTACCTTCCCCCATGGGGAAGCTGAAAATCTATCTTCACCCTCAAACCAGAGTTTTTCACTTTGGTGCAATACTCCCAACTCAAATTCTGTTTTGTGTTTTCCCCTCTGCTCTTCTTTCTCAACTTCTGTTCATGAGTGGGATCGTCCCATATTTGTCTTTGTTCTTTCTGAGACTTATCTCACTTAACATAATTCCTCCTAGCTCCATCCAAGATGGGTTGGAGGAGGTGGATTCATTATTCTTAATAACTGAGTAGTATTCCATTGTGTATATATACCATAACTTTCTTAGCCACTCATCTGTTTGGGGCGCTTGGGTTGCTTCCAGGTTCTGACTATTACAAATTGTGCTGCTATGAACAAAATGCTCATTCTTTCTTCTGAAGTAATGGTTTTCATGCCTGAGTGAGGTTAAAACCAATGGAAAGATAATATGAAATGTTAATTTCCAAGGTTCTTCTTTAACAGGGAGTCAGGAATCATGTGACTTCCTTAGGTGACTTGGAAGCCATCACAGGGGTTATGATGCCTGGGGATAAAGAAACTATTTCTTAAATTCCTTTACATCTCTTTTTTATTTTTAAAGTTTATTTATAAAATGGAAATATTGACAATAGCATAGGATAAGAGGGGTATAATTCTACAAAATTCCCACCATCAGAACTCCATATCCCATCCCCTCCCTTGAAAGCTTTACTTTTCTTTATTCCTCTAGGAGAATGTATTTATTTATTATTGGATAGAGACAGAGAAACATTGAGAGGGAGGGGGAGATAGTAAGACACCTTCAATCTTGCTTCACCACTCATGAAGCTTTTTCCCTGTCAGTGGGAAAGGTTAGGTCAACTATCAAGACCTTGAAACTGTGTCCTTGCACACTGTAATGTGTGCACTTAACAGGGTGTGTTACCACCTGTCCCCTTACTGTCTCTAGCAGGACTTGTCCCACTCTGTCCTAATCAGAAATATACACATGGTCTGAAGATAAAGTTGGGATTAGAGTGGGAAAGGCATTACTGCTCCCTTTAACACTCAAGGGAAGTGTTAGGTAAAAACACATCATCAAATTCTAGGGTGAGTGAAGAGATTAGAGATCGACCAAATCAGATCCAAGAGATCAACCAAATCGGACACAGTGCATCTGTTTCTTTTAAGAAATAATTGTTAAAGTTTAATTTGTTTTGGGAAGAGACATAAATTGAGTGGGGAAGGAGAGAGAGAGGGAGAAAAAGGGGGGCAGGGAGAAAAGGAGAGAAAGAGGGAGAGAGAGAGGGAGGGGGGAGAGAGACCGAGACCTGTAGCACTATTCTACCACTTGTGAAGTTTGTCCCTTGCAGGTGGGGACCTGGGGCTTGAACCTGGGGCTTGAACCTGGGTCTTTATGCATGGCAACATGAGTGCTCAACATGATGATGAGCAACGCTTATCCCTGAAACAATATTTTATGATGCTGCCACTAGCCTCACAGGATGTGTAATATGAAGTTCTCCACCTCCTGAAACTATCTATTATTATTAATGATTGCTATTATTATTTTGTCATCTCTAGAGCTTCAGTACTGCAGGCTGACTGTTTCAGATAGAGATAGAGGAGAAAGAGAGAGGAAGAGAGAGAGAGGGAGAGAGAGAGAGAGAGACCACAGCTTCCTTTAATATACACAGTTCCAAAATGGGTTGTACATACTATATATTGTGGACCTTCCATTTTTTTTAACAGTCTGGTTGCACATTTCTTAATGGTTCTAGTTTTATTGCCTAAAGTCGCAAAGATTAGCTCAACTATCCATGGAAATCCATGTAATTTTTAGGAATGGATAGTTTGTATTGTCTACGTAGCACCCTCTTTATTCCTTGAAGTAGTCAGGTGATGATGGGGTTTAATAACTCTTAATATCTGGGTTGATTTCTGAATTCAGCTCACCAGTTGTAGTTTGATAAGAAGACAAAGTCTATTACACCCTCTGCTCTAACAGTCTACCTCCATCGCTGCTGTGGAAATCACATTAACTGATCTTGTAGCTAAATCCTAATCAACCCAAACTCAATTAAAACCAGAAGTCTTGTCTTCACCATAAAGCTCTCTGGGTGTGGCCATCGATTCATGTTTCATCTATCGCTGAGTAAAACCATTCAACCACACTATGAATTTTCTCACTCCTACACCTCCATTCAGTATCTCTCCATCTGCTTTGTGTGAAAAGAGTTTGTCTTCTACCATGCAGTAGATTTGGACAGAGCCATCAGAATCATCTTCTTCACGCTTGTCCCATGAAGGTATGACATTCAAGAGAAACTTGCCTTGGGATCTGACCTGTCCCTGAGAAAAACATGAGAAGTAATACTTAATTCTCAAAGAGTTGAGTGGTTTTGCCATGATAAATGATTTGCTTCACTTGTCTTGTTTTTGTTTGGTTTTAATGGGATCTTTTTACTTGATATCTGGCAATATACACAGAGTTCCATTCTCCTGTTAAGTGACTTTGTGTTTTCAAGGAACTATCATTCACCCCAATGGCCACAAGATACAACCTCAACACCTACAACTGGAACAAGTAGATAGAAGTGTTTCTGCTTGTTAGTTTGCTTGCTTTGACTTTCTTCGCTTGTTTTTGCTTGTTTCGATTTCCCTTAAACTCATTGCCTTGAGCGGTCTTTTACAGATAGAAAGGGGAGGGGCCAGCTGGTGGCACACCTGGTTGAATGCACCTGTTACAATGCACAAGGACCTGGGTTCGAGCACCTGGTCCCCACCTACAGTGGGAAAGCTTTGCGAGTGGTGAAGCAGTGTTACAGGTGTCTCTCTGTCTCTCTCCCTCTGTAGCACTCCCTTCCTTCTCAATTTCTGGCTGTCTCTATCCAATAAATAAATAAAGATAATTTAAGAAAAAAGAAAGAAAGAAGGGCTGGGAGACATGATGTACACAGTATAGTGCACATGTTACCATGCACAAGGCCATGGGTTGAAGCCTCAGTACCCACCTACAGAGTGGAAGTTTTATGAGCAGTGAAGCAGTGTTGCTGATGTCTCTCACTACCTCTCTGTCACCCCATTTCCCTCTCAGTTTCTCTCTAGTGTGTTTATTGTGCAGAGACCAAGCCCCAGAGATAAACCTGGTGTCAAAAAATATCTTTTAAATTATATATGAGAGAGAGAGACCACAGTACCAAAGTTTTCTCAAACACCATGTGGGCTAGGCCTGAATGTCAGTTGCACACTATCCAAAAGAGCTATTTTCCAGTCCCAGATGGAATTTTTACTACCTCCTTCAATAGCAAGACTGGCCTTCTTGTTGAGAGTTCTGTCTCCCCTCTTAGGGCCAAGGATAACATGCCTTCCCAAAGCACTGTTACAACTCAGATTCATGACAGATGTCAAAGAACTCTTTGCACTCCTACTATGCCTTCTTGGAAAGCTTACTTTCCATGGGATTTTGAAATCAGCTGTGGATTTTCATGTTTTTCTTATTTGAGGGGAGTCAAAGGAGAGGTTTTCCAAATAATTTCAGCTGACCCTCTTGTCCAAAATTTTAAACACTTTTGAAGCATTAAAGGGATTAATTCACATGCAATGTCTTTCCCTTGGTCTTCCACCCCTCCTCTGTATTCTAGTCCTCCAAGAGAAGTGAGTGCCTTTGAAGCCAGGCAGAATTACACAACAACTCACTAAAGCAAAAGCTTGAGCTCCCTGAGACTGCTCTGAAAGAAAGAGTGCTAGGTAGGCAAACAAGTTTTTATTATACTCAACCAACACCAGGCATGGAGTCTGCTGTGTGAGCAGCCAATACAAGCTGCTAGTCAAACAGAAGGATGTCCCTACCTCTTTCTATGCATGCTGCCCCACAGTGTAAGGACCTGGGTTACAAGATACACCACTGATCCTGGAATTCTAATTTTGCCAAGCGGATTCTTCCTCTCTGATGCCTCCTCTTCCTCACTCTAACCCTAACTGGAGAGACTGAACAGTCCTATGTATATGCAAAGCTGAATGAGCCTGAATGAGCTCAATAGCGCACAATAGAAATGTTAACTGGGGTATTGATTTTTTATCATGTTTGTATTGCCTATTTAATTTTATTTCCCTGGCAGGAAATTGTTTTAATCAAAAATTCAGTTATTGAAAAGCCCCCACAAGCCAACTGATATGAATGATTCCAGAGGAAATCCTGGTGACCCTCTCCTCTCCCTTAATCCCCTACCACCCCGTGAGTGAGAGTTCAAAACTGAAAGCTCCTCTATTTCCAAGGGAGAGTAAATGCGTGTGACCTTCAGCTCCACAGAGGTTAACCTACTCTGATTAACTTTTCCATGTTATTCCATTAAATAAAAACAGTTTTGACACCCAGAGACTAAAGCATCCTAGAGATAATGCAATAACCGTGTGCAATCATTTCAAATTGGATTGTAATAATTCATTTAGGTGACCATACATATTTGTTATATGTAATATGAAACATCGCAAAATGAAATCAATAGAAATGTTTCTTGTTAATGAAGATATACTGGGCTGTTATGTGTGGGTTGCGGACTCAATACCACAGAAATCTTATTTGTATTATAAATTTCTGGGTATCCTGAGAGTTACAAATGAAGATAGCATTTCTTAAAGAAGCGACGGCTGGTCATTTAGAAGATTATGTCATAAATTTCATGTCATTTCTTAGTCTTTCAAAGTCTTTGCCGGGTAACCTAGTCTTGTAATTTAGGTAGAAATTGGGCCAGAGGAATTGCACTGAATTCTTTGCAAATGAACTTTTGCCCAAAGTTTCATTTTACAGTTTGCCTTTTGTGAAAGTATGGAAATGTTACCCCAGAATATTTGAATAAAATTTTTCTTCCTCTTGACATAAAAACCAGAGCTACAGAAGCAGGAAGTGCATGGATAGGCCCAGTTACGTGATTATACACACACCAATGAATGTGGTCAGGATGGGGCTGCTGCACTAGAAGCTCATCCTTAATTCGCATAGAAGGATGATGGAGCATCGCACAAATCACAGTGTCTACAGCAGAATGCACTCGGGCTATCTAGTTACGGGGCTATTGATCGATTTGTGTACATATTACGTACTACATTTTTTATTTATGTAGATACATAAAATAAAGCTTGAAAAGATGTAGTCACTACAGTTACACAGTTTTTTTTCTTTCTTTTAAAAAACATATCTTTGAGAACTGGATAGATATATCATCAGATAGAAGACCTGATTTGCCATGTGTGAAGCCCAGTTTCAAACTCTGAAATCACATGGGAAGTACTATGAAATGGAAATAAAGTTCTGGTAGTGTGGTTTTGCTCCCTCTCCCTCTCTCTGTCTCTCGCTGAATGAAAAAGTGTGCTGGAACAGTGACACTGTACACACTCACACACACACACACAGACAAATAGAAATGATAGTAATAATTAAAATGTAAACCATATTGAAGTAGGATTGGTTGACAATGAGGTTTGGGTATGCAAACTTACACTTTGACACCTGAATATACTGCCTTGTAACCACCAGCCAAAGTCTAGTTTTACTTCTCCATCATTGGCTCCCTTTAGCCAAAGACCCATTTTCGTAGTCATAAAACAATTATTTTATAGCCATCAAACAGCCTCATGGTGGTTTCTTAGATGAAAACCCCCTCTAGGTACCACAAAGAAGTGAAATAAAACTCATGACATTATTTATGCTACTCTTTAAAGATGCAACTGTAACTGTTTTTACCCTAGATCCCACATTCGAAAGACTCATAACAAATAACACTGTTTCTTCACCTACTAACTTCTTGGTGGCGCTACTCTCACCACTTCTCTGCCATACTCTCTAGAGTGTTCTACCATAGATCACTGAAGGATGTAAACAGCAGTCCTCAGGATCTACTCGAACCAATTCCACAACTCTTTCCCTCAGGATCTCACAAATGTGCAGTTCACTGTTTTCATTCAGAAAGAGACTAGCTGGGGGGAACCTCTCCATCATCAGCGCACTTCTCAGATGGTGTCAGAGCTTGAACTTGGGTCACAGACATGGTAACACAGTCACTCTACCTGGTAAGCTCCCCAGTCTACCTTCCACTCAAAGGCTGGTTCTCCCTATCCCTTATTTACCTATTGATGGTGGGTCACTGACTCCTGTCTCCTCAACCACTAAGTGGCAAGCCATATGTATCATTATTCATATTCCACATGACTAAGAGTGAGACTTGACTCTTCTTTACCTCTTGCTGTCTTTCAGATATGTTGAGTCATGAGGCCAGGAGATAGCTCACCTGGTAGAGTGCACACTTTATCATGCACTAGGACTGAATTTGGAGTCCCTGGCCAACACATAGAAGTACCTTGCAAAAGAGAACTCAGGAGTGATGTAGTAGTGTCTCTCCTCCTCTCTCTGTATATCCCTCTGTGTCTTTCACCTGATTACATCTGAAAAAAGAGAAAAGAAGAGATAAGAGAAGAAAAGAAGAGAAAAAAAGAGAAGAGAAAAGAAAAAGAAGAGGAAAGGAAAGAAAAGTAAGGGATAGAAAAGAAAAGGGAAAAAGAAAAGAAAAGAAAAGAAAAGAAAAGAAAAGAAAAGAAAAGAAAAGAAAAGAAAAGAAAAGAATCCACTGGGAGTGGCAGAATCATGCAAGCATAAATCCTCAGTGAAGCTTTGGAAATAACATAAATAAATGAGTTGTTTTGAGTCTTGGACCTTTGGTGATGTGACCCTCTAGCTTCCCTGTGCACTACACCCACTCCATTTACCCTCCACATTTTCTTAAACCTTTTGTTCCTTTGGATCCGTAAGTGTCCAATTCTTGAGCTTCTCCACACTCTTCCACCAAACATGTCTGAGAATTTTTACCAATAGAACTTCCCTGTCTCTGACCCTGGAAACTCTGAAATTCAACTTACATCTTCTTGTCTCCCTCTTGTCTGGGCTTGCAATATGGTGCCCACCTCCCCCAAGGGATTCCCCTTTCATTATCATGGATGTCTGTATCCCCATTCCTTTTTATTCTCTCTCTACTTTCATCCTATAACATGCTCTTGCTCTACCTATCTATATCTAAAGGAGGAGAAGAAGGAGAGGAAAGGGAATAGGAGGAGGAAGAGGGGGAAGAGGAAGAGAAGAAGGAAGAGAAAGAAGAAGAAAAAGAGAGAAAGGAAAAACTGAAGAAAGATAAGCAAAGCTATTCTCTAGATCTTGTTCCATTCCCTCATTGGCTACCAGTCTATTTCTTTCCCTCACAGTGAAGTTTCTGGAAACAGTCATTTACTCTTCTCTCTCCTTCAACCTCCATTCATTCCCCAATTCTACGACCTCCACCCTATGAAAGGACTTTGTGCTCTATTAATTTCCAAATCCCAAATCAAATATGTATATCTTTATTGATCTCAATCTTTGGCATCAAGGAAGTCCCTTTTTCTTTCTTTCTTTTTTTTTTTTTTTTGGAATATTCTCATTCCCTTGAATTAATTCATGGGTACCCAGATCCCAAGTTATAAACCTCAGACTCCATAGTTTTTTTTTTCTTTTTCCATCTGCTTTATTTTATCATATATATATATATATATATATATATATATATATATATATATATATATATTTATATAGGATTAATTACTTCAAACATTCATAAAAACATGGGAAATAGTTTATCTTTGATCTCTTGCTTTCTCACCCTACCTCTAAATTGTTCTTGGTGGTTTCATCCACTATTTTATTCTGCCTTTCCCCACCCCATTTATTAAACACAAAATCTTTCTCCTGACTTGTAGGTCACTATGTCCTCCCACCATAAACCATCTCCATTTGGAGACTCAGTGGGTTTCTTAGCCAAGCCGACCTCTTCACAGACCATCAGCTTGCTCCCTTTTCATTACTTGTGTGGTGAGTCTCTGTCTTGCCAGGCAAGTCGAGAACATAGCCATGAACCTGGCACATCACAGAAACATCATTATGAAGTACATTTATCCCTTCTTTGAAGAAATCTCAGTTTTTCTTTCAAGGTCTTTGGTGCACTGAATGGTTCTAACCATCATAGAGAAAGACAGGGCATCAACTTGGGTAGTGAGAGTTTGGGAGAGGGGGAAGGGAGATCAATTGCAAAGGAACCTGACTCTGAAGGGTTCACAATGACCTTTTCATAATCAGTAGTTCAGGATCTCAACCCTAGTATTGTGTGAACAATTTCAGTGTCCATACCAGAGATAAAAAATATGGAAGATAAGGTATCCTATTAAACTTTTAATAACTTTAGGACTTATTCACATCCCCAAACCATAATACCTTTATAGCAACATCCAGACTAGTGTGTGACCAAACAACTTATCACTAGTGTCTAAACAACTAACATATAAACTGAATTGTCACACACAGCCACCTCATGGATTCATACCTTTCAGGTACAGAGGTTCTCCTGTATTTTAAAAGCTAGTGATGACTTTGGGTGATGTTTTCTCACTTGTATTTTCTGGAAAAAAAAACAAAACAGAAAAACAACAAAGCCAAACAACGTCCTGCTATCAAAAGCAGCACAGTAAACCAGTGCTCTCCACACAAAACACAGCTTTATACTTCCCTCAATGACTTGAGCTCCAAATAGATAGACTGATAGACTTGGGCTCCAAAGCACCTGAGAAATTTAGAAATGTAGACAGTAGGATTAGGAGAAGCTTGAGCAATGAAAGCAAATCCTGACAACCTGTATGCTAAATTATGTTCAAATGCATGGCTTTGCAGGAAGGGATCAATAATTCTTTTGTGTGTGTTTCTGAAGATCCTACACTAGATGGTAGTGGGAAGTAAGTGGCCTGAGATTGTAGATCTACCCTGAGTATTTCCATGATTAGAGCTCACAAGGGAGAAAAATGTAAAGGACTTCTAGGAAAAACACTGGAGACAGTGTTTGTTTGTGTGTAAGAAAACTAAATGCATTCACAAATTGCTTGCCCCTTAGAAACCAGAGGGTTATCACTAAGAACCTCACTCAGGGCATTCCTACTTAAATATATATATATATATATATATTAACACGAGGGTGAAAAATGGAAAGAGAGAAGGAGAGAGCCAGAGCATCACTCTGGCATAAGGGATCCAACTCAGGACCACATGCTTTTAAGGTGATGGTCACTGCACCACCTCCTAGGCCATGATGTTGTTTTCAGTACAGTCATACACAGCTGAGAACCTAGCTTTCTGGTAGAACCCTGTGCAGCAAGTAGGAGGTACTGGGAGGAGATGGGTGTGTTGAAAGTCCAGTGTGCACTTGGCATTTTCATTGCTTCCAGACTACACTTCTGCAAAGGTCACATTCACTTTATTTTATTATTTTTTTTAAGATTTTACTTATTTACTAATGAGAAAAATAGAAGGGGAGAGAAAGAACCAGTTATCACTCTGGTACATGTGCCGCCGGGAATCCAACTCAAGACGTCATGCTTGGAAGACCAGTGCTTTATCCACTACGCCAACTTCTGGACTTGTTTCTTTAACCACACCCTCTCCCTTCTCCACCACCTCCCCAAATATCCTTCCTCACTTTATCCAGCCAGTATAAGGGACTATCAAGCGTGTCACCATTTCTCCAGGTCCCCAACAGAACCTCTCAGCTGCTGACAATATTGTGCTAAGGCTCACCCCATACCTCACTCCTCTCCCCTGGAGGGTGAGCTTCAGTCACCACAACAGAACAATGTGTGGACAGTCGGATGCTATCAAGGTGCCCCCTGGTCTGCACACCTCGCAGATGGGTTCGTTCTCTCACTGTCCGGCTCCCCAGTCTCTGACCCTGCCCCGTCTTCTGCCCTTGCTCCTTCACAGTCTATCACACAAATCATCTTGGAACTGCATCATCCCTCCTTCCCCATCTGCCTCATGTCTATATCTCTAACTACATCTTTCATAATTACTGAGTGAAGCTCAGAGCAGATGTCACCCCATGATCCTTGGGTCCTCACATCCTTAACTCCCTCCTCTGGGTACTCATACTTCAACAACACTACTTAGACCCATACATTCTTCTTGGATTATAAGAGATTTTCATTTCTTCCAAAATGCTTAGCTTTATTGTTGCTTAATACTGTTGCATTTTTCCCCCATAGTGCATTTCCAGGAAGATGGCTTCTATCAGCACCTCTTGAGTTAAGCCTTGTCTTGTCAGCTTGTAGCTGGGTAAACTAAACAGAGACTGAATTGCACTTGTCAGCAGTCACCCAGCTAGCTGTTCAGTACCATGCAAACATAAAGATCCTACTTCATAATTCCTTGTCTCTCCATGAGCAGTGCCATCTTGGGTTCAATGAGAACAAGAACAGTCTCGGTAGACAGAAAAATCTTACACTTAGTGGCTGTGTTGTGGACAGAACAATGATTTATATGATCATTTTTAGGGGCTGGGAGCACGGCTTAGTGGTAACACAGGTATTTTCTAGGTATGAGATTCTAGGTTCAACCCCGAACATGCCCACAAAAATTTTAACATACAGTGGGGCTATTTGATCATACGCTAAAATCAATCAGAGTCAGACAGACCTAGTTTCAATCTAGTTCATCTGTACTTTAGCTGTGTGATTTGGTATTGACTGCTTAATCTCACTGAGCCTTAATTTTCTTAGTATTTCAGTGGAATTATAGTACCACTTTGTGAGTTTGAGAAGAGGAAGTCATAAAAATGCTCAGCCCAAAGTCTAAAAAGAAATGGCAAAGCAAGCATAACTGCCATTATATATAAATTTAAAGAAAATAACTGCAGAACAAAATTTAATGTTTATATATTATTTATAAACATTTAAGATGAAAAATGAGAGAACGAGAGAGAGAGAGAGACAGAAAGAGAGAGAGAGAGAGAACCAAAGCATTGTTCAGTTCCAGCAAAAGATATTCCAAGGACTTAAACTTGCAGATTTTAGGACCTCAGGCATGCAAATTCATGCCCCATCAGGTTGAACTTCTTCCCAGCCTAATTAAGAGTGTCAGAACTCTAATTAATTAGTTAATTAACTACTAATCAAGAGTAGCAGAAATCCCAATTACAAGCAAGTGACTCAAGTTCTACTTCTGCCACAGAGAATCTGCAGCCTCAGTTGATGTTCTGTATGAACTCTTAGTAGCTACACAGAAGGTCATGACCACCATTCCATTTCCACAAAATTTTTGTAAGACTGGCCCATCTTTAGATCTTGGTAGCTGGGGTGTGTGTGGGGGGGGGGGGTAAGCACGGGCAGTATTTTATTCCCAAAATAAAAAAGCTTTTATCTTCTATTTAAGAAACAAGAATGTGGTAGCCAACAGGAGCAGCCGAGAACTCTGCCTATATATTAATTATTGAATACTGTTTATATTTGTTAACTTATGTCTTATTCCTTTCAAAAAGTGATTTGGAGAAGCTTATACCTACAAAATCGACTTGTTTAAGGCTAATGGATGCATCAGTGTCATTTTCCTGGTTGTAATATTTATAGTGCTTGTATGTATCACCATTGGGCAACCCAGATAAAGGAGGTACTGGATCTCTCCATCAAATGTTTTTTTGTTTGCTGCCACTAGAATTATCACTGGTACTCTGTCCCTACATGACTCCTTTGTTCCCTGTGCCTACAGTTTTATCCTTTCTCTCTCTCTTTCTCTCTCTCTTTCTCTCCCCTCCACCCTCAAAAGAAGGTAAGGGAGGGAGGCATAAAGGAGAGGAGTGAAAGCTGAAAGAAGTAGAGACACCTGCAGCACTGCTTCACCCACTTGAGAATCTTGTCTGCACATGTGGCATGGGGGTTGGGGTCTTGAACCTGGGTCCTCAAGCATGGTAATAGGCATAATCTACCAGGTGAGCCACCACCCAGTTACCTGCATATTATGTCTTACTCCTGCATATTAATATACATGATCTCAGGCAAGCAAGTTTAAGTTTAACTTAAAAATCAATGAAACAAAAAGAGCCAAATGTTGGTAGGGACTAGCTCACTTTGCAAAGTGAGGCTGGGTCAGCCTACTCTGCCACTCAAGGAAGACGGGTCCTGAAATGAGTGCAGCCTAGAATGTTCCCAGCTGTGACCATGGACTATGAGCTCAGACTGACAGGGACCCGGAGGTCACAAAGGACCCTGTGCTGAATATGAATAGACATCGGCCCTGGGACAGATCAATGGGGTTAACAGTTAATCATATTTATATACTTTCTTGGAGTTTGGAAGCTAGTCTCTGCCCTAATACAGATTTCTAGTCCTATTCTCAATTCTGGCTACATTTTCCCAGACAATGCTTTTAGTCCACCTGCATGTTGGTGACCAGACTCGGGCAAAAATTACTAAAATCATAGGCCCTTAGGAACATGCGTAAAATAGACTTCCTAGCTTCTCTACAACCTAAGCTTCTCTCCTGCTCTAGTCCTACTTTTTAGTTCCTGTTTACTGTTCAATTTTATTGTTTTGTCTTGCTTTTTATTTTGCTGCCTTTTATCCACCAAGTTGCAGATGCTACTATGATTCAATCCTGACTTCCCTGGGCAGACGATCTCACCAATGTATCCTAGAACCTCACTCTCCAGAGCCCTGCCCCACTAGGGAAAGGCAGAAGAAACAGGCTGAGGGTGTGGATCCAGCTGCCAATGTCCAGTGGAGAAGCAATTACAGAAGCCAGACCTTCCACCCCAAAAAGAATTTTAGTTCATAAAGGGGAAAATGTTAGGAGATGATGAACAGAGGGCTCTGAACTCCAACTCCATCAGGACCCCAAGACATGAAAACAAGCTTTAAATGAGGTCTTAGAGGGCCTGGACAGTAGCTCATCTACACGGCACACATGTTCCCATGAATGAGGATCAGAGTGCAAGCTTCTGGCCTCCACCTGAAAGGGGGGAAACCATGAGTGGTAGGGCGGTGCTACTGTGTTTGTCCTCTCCCCTTTCCCTTTTCTCTCCTTATCTTATCTCTTTCCTCTGTCTCCCCCTCTCTCTCTCTCTCTTTCTAGTGGCCATGTTATGGACAGCACAATGATTTATATGATCATTTTTAGGGGCTGGAAGCACAGCTTAGTGGTAACACAGGTATCTTCTAGGTATGAGATTTTAGGTTCCCTGTGCCCACTGTTTTATCCTTTCTCTCTCTTTCTTTCTCCCTCCTCTCTCTCTCTCTCTCTCTCAATCTCTCTCAAAAGAAGGTAATGATGGGAGACATAAAGGAGAGGAGTGACAGCTGAGAGAAGTACAGACACCTTCTCTCTTTATCTCTCTCTTTCTGCCTATCTCTATCTCTCTATCTTCCTCTCTATCTCTACAAAAGGGAGAGAGAGAGAGAGAGAGAGAGAGAGAGAGAGAGAGGAAGGAAGGGAGGAAGGGAAAAGGAGAGAAAAGAAGGTAGAAAGGAAGGGTCACCAGAAAACATGGAATTGTCCTGCATCACAGGTAGAACTCTGATGACAATAATAATAATAATGATAATCATGGAATCATGCCAAAGTTCAACAGGAACTGAAACATGAAGGTAGGGCTTGCAGTCCACCCTCAGAGGAAAAGAGGCAGATTGTCTGGGAAGGCAAAGCAAGGCCACAAAGAGGAAAGTGATGGAGAGAAAGTTGGGGCCATATAGGGCCCCGCTAACGTGCGTCTCTGAGCATGACACGAAGATATTCAGAGAAACACCAGCACATACAGGTCGGCCTAAGGAGAAAGCAGAGACAATGGGATGTCTTGAGCATCAGGGCTGCTTCTGATCTACCGGCACATCTCTTAAAATCTACTAAAATATTAAATTTTTCATCCATCCATTGTATTCAACATGCACAAGTGGCAAGCCCGGATGATTAATGATGTCAGATCTTGTATTACTAAAACAAATGCATAAAGGCTCCATTTCTGATGACAAAAAGAGGGTCATTTGTTTCAATCACAGAGGACAATCTTATTAGACGTTGCCAACTTACTGCCAAGCTGGTCTGTTCCTCTCACACAACCGGAGGACAAATGGAATCTGGAGGACTGTCAATCTCCAGAGAGTGTCACTATTCCCAAAACAATAAACTTAGGGGGAGATAAATCTGTTATGGCTTGGACACTCCGGCTTCTTAATTCTAGAGTCTTTTTTTTAAGTCTGGAGCATCTAGATGATCCTTTCATGAGGCTGTTAAGCCTTTTTGGCAGGTGTTAGCTAGAATGGATTAGAAGAATGGTCTTATCTTCTCCTGTTTACTGATTTAACCTTTCTGGGAAGCAACTGAATAAAATAAATTAAAAGATTTAAAATGGTTTTTATTTCTCTTGACCCAAAGGAATAAAAGTCTCCTACTCATTCTAAGGAAATAATGTGAACTGCAAAGAAGACATTACGGCCAAGAATGTGCATTACTCCATTGCTTTTTTTAAAAATATATTTATTTACTTTCCACTTTTTGTTGCCCTTGTTGTTTTATTGTTGTAGTTATTATTGTTTTTGTTATTGATGTTGTCATTGTTGGATAGGACAGAGAGAAATGGAGAGAGGAGGGGAAGACAGAAGGGGAGAGAAAGATAGACAGACACCGCAGGGGTAGATAGCATAATGGTTATGCAAAGAGACTCTCATGCCTGAGGCTCTAAAGTCTATGGGAAACTGGGGAATGTTATGCATGTAAAAATTATTGTACTTACTGTTAAATTTAAAACCTTAATTCCCCAATAATAAATAAATAAATAGATAAATAAATAAATAAATAAAAGATAGACACCTGCAGACCTGCTTCACCACCTGTGAAGTGACTCCACTACACGTGGGGAGCCGGGGACTTGAACCAGGATCTTTAAGCCAGTCCTTGGGCTTTGCGCCACGTGCGCTTAACCCACTGCACTGCTGCCCAACTCCCGTTGCTTTTAATAGGCCCAAACAACAATTCCAACTGATTTTCTACTAGTGGCATCCTGGTTTAGTAAGGCATATCCCAATAACAGGTGGAAGTAAACACGGCCTGTTCTGAAGATGCTACATTACCAAGTCCATAAGCAAAGATCTCAGAAAGTATAGAAACCAGGGCCCTAGAATAAAGGCTTCAGGATAATTCGATGCCCTCACTGTAGAGCAGCAATGGTAGGGACAGCCCCACTCTCCTAAGGGAGGCTGGTCAGCCTGCCCTGCCACTCGAGGAAGATGGGTCCTGAAATGAGAGCAGCCTAGGATGTTCCCAGCTGTGATCATGGACTGTGAGCTCACACTGAAGTCATCAACAGTTACAGGCTCCTGTGATAAATGTGAATAGGTCTGAGCCCTGGGTCAGATTGATGGGGTGAACAGGCCATGGTATTTTTATACTTTCTCTTCTTTAGGAGTTTATTCTCTGCCCTAGTCCAGCTTTCTAGCCCTATTGTACACTCTGACTACATCTTCCCAGACAGTATTTTTAGTTTGCCTGCTTGTTAGCTATCAGACTCAGGTAAAAAATTAATAAAGTCATAGGCCCCTTGTGAATAGACTCAGGGAGTCCAGCAGTAGTACAGCGGGTTAAGTGCAGGTGGCGCAAAGCGCAAGGACCGGCTTAAGGATCCCGGTTCAAGCCCCCGGCTCCCCACCTGCAGGGGAGTCGCTTCACAGGTGGTGAAGCAGGTCTGCAGGTGTCTGTCTTTCTCTCCTCCTCTCTGTCTTCCCCTCCTCTCTCCATTTCTCCCTGTCCTATCCAACAATGACAGCATCAATAACAACAACAATAATAACCACAACAACAATAAAAACAAGGGCATCAAAAAGGAAATAAATACTTGTTTAAAAAAGAAGAAGAAAACAGACTTCCTAGCTTCTTCCTACCCGAAGACCCCTAATTTCAGCTGCTCTCTTCCTACCTTTGGGTTCCTGTTTATTAATTAGTTTGTCCTGCTTTATATCTTACTACCTTTCAGACACTAAATTGAAGAGGCTACCATAATTCTATCTGATCTCCCTGGGCAGATGACCTCATCAATGTGTCCCAGAACCTCACCTCTCCAGAGCCCTGCCCCACTAGGGAAATATAGAAATAGGCTCGAGGTGTGGATCTTCCTGCCAATGTCCATGTCCAGTGGAGACACAATTATAGAAGTCAGACCTCCAACCTTCTGCTTCCCATAAAGAATTTTGGTCCAGACACCCAGGGAGATAAAAAAAAAAAAAAAAAAAAGGAAATTTCTAATGGAGGGGATGGGACATGGAGCTCTGGTGGTGGGAACTGGGGAACTGTATGGAATTGTACCCCTGTTATCTTACAATCTTGTTAAATCACTGATAAAAAAAATTTAAAAAAAAAGATAATTGTACCAAAATGGTACTGAGTATTGAGATTTACATACTTCTGTTTATTTATCTCTGTGTGCTTTACTAACTTTTTAGAAAAGTCTTGGGGCTGGATGTGTGCACATATTATAATGCACAAGGCCCTAGGTTCAAGCCCCCAGTCCCCACATGCAGGAGGAAAGCTTTACGAGTGGTGATGTCTCTCTGCGTCTCTTTCTCTCTATTACCCTTTCCATCTCAATTTGTTACTATCTCTATCCAACAAACAAAGATAATAAAATTTCTTAGAGTTGATCTTAGAAAGTTCTCAATAATATCTCACGCATTTAAATTCAGAATACAACACCCACAAGACTTCTGAGTTGTTTCATTCTGGCAAGTCTCACAGCTGGGAAGCAACAAAGAGGAGGTAGAAACAAGAAATGAGGGTAGTTTCTGCTACACCGGAAAGATAAATGTGCCCCAGGCCTGCCCAGAGTAGCTTGGAGCAGTTCACAGGGAACAGAGGAAAGTCGAGGTTTGCCTAAGCCTTTAGGTTGTGGAGATGAAAGTTTGAAAATACATGGTAGTTTATTTTTAAATAAAAGGAACGAAACAGAAGGATTTATTCTCAATTCTTGTTTGCAACTCTGGAAATGCTCACTTTGTAGAATTCCCAAAAGCAGCATTAAGCTCTTCCACAGATATGTGTCTGTGAATATATGATAGTAGTTCTTCCCAAGAAGAAAAATAAAAGATTCAAACCACAGTAGTTTGTGGGACGACCTGGCAGTGGTGCACCTAGTTAACTCTCACAATAAAGTGTACAAGGACCCAGGTTCAAGACCCCGGTCCCCTCCTGCAGGGGGAAAGTTCGATGAGTAGTGAAGCAGGTCTATGGGTCTCTCTCTGTGTCTTTCCCTATCTCCCTCACCTCTCTTAATTTCTCTCTGTCTCTATCCAATAATAAAATAAATTTAAATGAATTTATTAAGTAGTAGTTTGCACAACTTACCCACAGCTTCCGTATCTATTTTCACATATAATTGAACTTCCTGAAAATTCTCTAAGGTATATATGGTATTGTGACAGTTTAGAAAAAGCACTAGACTTGGCTGACAAAGCTGAAATTTGGCAACTACATGTTTCAATTTCTTTTTAAAGTAGGTTGTGAGACGGTTTCTAATACCCCTTCCCACCTTAACTGCTCATAATTCAAAAATCTGTTTTTGTAATTTACTAATCAGTCTGTCTAACAAACACATATTGAAACCAGCACCTTAATTTCATCGTGACTTATTAGCAAGTGAAACATTTTATTTGTGAACTTGGTTATCCTTTTAAAACTTCTCGCCAATGCCATTAATTAAGAAACAACAGAGACGGCTTCAGAATCTACCAAGGGCACCGTCTCTTTAACAAAGCTGCTGTGTGTTCTACTCAGAACAGACGAACCCCTAAATTTGGTATTGATTTTAGACAGGGCTGCTAGTGCCAACTCCCTAGCAGCACAGATTATACAACGCCATGGGGGAATCCACGTTCTCTCAGTCTAAATACTTGGCGTCTTAAGGGTGAGAGGATCTCTGGAGCTAGCACTCTCTCTCTACACACAGAATTTCATCTGACTTACACCAAAAGAAAAAAAAAAAAACTTGCCCACTACGTACAGTGCAAGCTAGATAAAGTCTCCCTGGTTTATTCTAACCATTTGTCACACACCACCCCCACCATTATTGGATAGAGATAGCCAAAAATTGAGAGGAGGGGTAAAGAAGGAGAGAGATACACAAGACACCTGCAGCACTGCTTCATCACTCGCAAAGCTTTCCCCCTGCAGGTGGGGATTGGGTACTTGAACATGGGTCCTTCCACATTGTAACATGTGCATTCAACCAGGAATAACACCACCAGGCCCCTTTTTTTTTTCTTTTCTTTCCTTTTCTTTTCTTGTCTTGTCTTTTCTTTTCTTTTCTATGCCATAGTGTGATAAAAAGAAAGAAGGAGTCAGGCAATAAAGCAGCAGGTTAAGCGCACGTGGTGCGAAGCACAAGGACCCGTGTAAGGATCCCGGTTCAAGCCCCCAGCCCCACCTGCAGGGGAGTCACTTCACAAGCGGTGAAGCAAGTCTGCAGGTGTCTATCTTTCTCTTCCCCTCCTCTCTCCATTTCTCTCTGTCCTATCTAACAATGACAATATCAATAACTACAACAATAAAAAACAAAGGAAACAAAAGGGAAAATAATAAATAAATATACAAAAATATTTAAAAAGAAAAATAAGACTCTTTCTACACTGGGATTCTACACTTTCAGATCTGGGATTTGGCTGGTGTTTCTGGAGTGCATTTGACTCAGTGTGTGACTGGTCATTCATATACACACATCTTACTGTTTTGTTACCAGAGGGGGGAATCTGTTGACACTGCTCTTATAGCGTTTTAATCCTGCCCATAACCAGTTAAGACACCTACCCACTGTTGGGCCTTGAGTTCATTTTTCATGACTACAGAAAATCTGAAAATGGGAAAACCAACAGTTGAACTCAAACAGAATCAAAAGGAAAGACGCTTTCTATCTGCAAGAATATGCATTGTCTCATTCCACTATCATTCTGGGTGACAGTCTTTAATCTTATTGTCAGAACTAAAAACAAACAAAAATCTGGAGAGGTGCATCACACACTTCTGCTGTGTCACAGGGACTCTGTTAGCACAGCTAGTGTCTGACGCTCAGCGTTGTCCTGTCTGCTCCCTGTAGGGCATCCATGCTACAAAGAATCTGCATCTTCTTAAGGCCTTAGGATAACTCTTTCTGAAGATTCTCTCATACCCGTTCCCATGCGATTAGGGGTCTGCCTTGAAAAAGACTCCTCTGCAGGCAAGATATTAGCAAAGCCCTTCCCCCTTGCACCTGCAGGGAGTCCCGGAAGCGGGACCAGAAGCCCCCAAGGTATCTGCATCCTTCACTGGCATCTCCCTCTCCACCTGACTGCTAAGGGAGATGAAGGCAGATGTGATCATCTGGAGACAGTGGCTAAAGTTAATCCCCTCACGGTCCTGCCCTTCCTCAAACCCAATATAAGTTAGAAGACCAGGAAATCCAGGATCCCTTATAGGTCTCTCTCTCTTTCTCTCTCTCTCTCTGTGTCTCTGTCTCTCTCTCCATGCTCTTCTCTTTCTCTGTCCCTGCTTTGTGTGCATCAATGTGTGTGTATGCAGATGGAGATATCTTTCTTTCTATAGACTCAGTTGATGTCACCCAATTGGGTTCAAAATCTCATAAATATATCCCTTATTTCTATATCTAGGTGGTTAACAACTCTTGCTTGCAAGATGAGGGGAGTGAGATTTTATTCAGATATTATTATTTTGAAAATCCCCACGTTACTAGGGAGGCCAAGGGGTAGTGCACCGGGTAAGCACACATAGTATGAAACACAAGGGCCTGAGCAAGGATCCCAGTTCAAGACCCCCACTCCCCACCTGTAGGGGAGTCGCTTCACAGGCAGTGAAGCATGTCTGTAGGTGTCTATCTTTCTCTCCCCCTCTGTCTTCCCCTCCCCTTTTAATGTCTCTCTGTTGTTGCCAAAAAGTAGAAAAAAATGACTGCCGGGAAGTGGATTCGTAGTGTAGGCACTGAGCCCCAGCAATACCCCTGGAGGCAGAAACAAAACAAACAATGTACTTCAATGCTGAGCAAAATGACGATCATTTAGAATCAGCTGCCATAGTGTCTATGGAGGTGGCTAATGGCGTTCAATCCTCAGCACCTAGATGCAATTGAACAGTACTCTGGCCTCTGCATTGATCTAGGAGAGTGAATGAGGAGGAGGATGGAGAAAGGAGGAAGCAGAGAATCACTCTGGGACATGTGATACAGAGGATGAAACTCAGGACCTCATGCTTCAAAGTTCGGGATTTAACCCAGTGTCAACCTTGGGGAATCACAATAAGTCTTATTTTCTAGAAATTGAAACTGTCCTCACTCTGTTTTGATTTGGGGTGCTTTTAACATATGCAAACATATGAAGCTAAAATTTAACAGTCTGGAGGAGGTGGTTAAGTGCACATAGTACTAAGCACAAGCACCCATGTAATGGTCCAGGCTTGAGTCCTCGGTCCCCATCTGCAGCAATTTATAAGCAGCAAAAGTAGATCTGTAGATATCTACCTCTCTTTCCCCCTTTCTATCTCCCATTCCTCTCTTAATATCTCTGTCCTTTCCAATAAAATGGGGGGGGGGGTATAGCCACCAGGAGCAGTGGACTCACAGTGCTGGCACCAAGCCCCAGGGATAACCCTGGAGACAAAATTAACAGTGTAATGTAATCACTGGACTGAATCCTACCTGAAGGTAGATTCTTCTTTAAAAACCTTTTAAAATTATTTTTATTTATTTATTGGATAGAGACAGGCAGAAATTGAGAGGGAAGGGGGTGATAAGAGCAGGAGAGAGACACCTGCAGCCCTGCTTCACCACTTGTGAAGCTTTCCCCCTGCAGGTGGGGACCAGGGGATCGAACCTGGGTCCTTGCACATTGTAACATGTGTGCTCAACCAGGTGCGCCACCACCGGCCCCTAGAATCTTTTAAAAAATATTTATTAATGAGGGAGAGGAGAGAGGGAGAGCACTCTAGAGTTCATGAAGCGCTGAAGACTGATCTTAGAATCACCTGCTTTCAAGTCCACTTGTACAGATACTGACGGCAAACTCTACTGTCAATTCATCTTTGTCTTTTTGTGTAACAACTGGCATTTATTATGAGGTCCAGGCATATATGTGTATTATCATATTTTTTTTCCATTGAAAGTAGCACAATGCTTCATGGGCAATGATTCTAGTACCATTCCTTTTTCACTCTGCATAGGCCATATCGTTAACTGCAGTTTTGCAAAGACAAGTGTTGATACCACCAAAGAAACTGCATTTGGCTATTTTGCTGACAAACTCCTGTTACACAAAGGGCTCCAAGAAAGGAAGAGACATTACATTGAGATTGGATGGGTCAGGGACGCAGCTCACCTGGACAGCATGCTACTTAGCCTGTGTATGACCCAGGGGCATGCCCAGCCCCCACCACACTGAAGGAAGCTTGAGGGCTGTGGTCTCCCACTCACTCACTCACTCACTCACTCACTCTCTCTCTCTCTCTCTCTCTCTCTCTCTGGCTCTCTCTCCCTCCCTCCTCTGCATCTAAAAAAGAGAAAAAGAAATGCTTAGAGTTTAAGAGGCTGGAGTTGATGATTGACAGATCACGAGTACACCTGCGCCACGTGGCCTTCAGGATCCGGCACAGCGACAAGCAAGACATCACTAGACGCTGTGCGGATTCACCCTACACTGTGCTCGCGGTTTCCTCCTCTCCAAATCTTTGAGGTGTGAAGAAATAACAATTCAACCAACCAAAGTGGAAAGAGAAGACTGGCTTTAGGCGAGGTTCTGGCAAACGCTAGAAGAAGAAGGCGAGGTTCCCAAAATGCCTTCCTTAAGCCGGTCCTTGTGCTTTGTGCCACGTGTGCTTAACCCACTGCGCTACCGCCTGACTTCCAAAATTCCTGCCTAATGAGCTGTCGTCAACATTAACTGGTATGTAATGAAATGCTTGAAATCTTGTAGAGGCACAAGGGATTCGCAGGGAGAAGAATAGAGACATGCAAGCCCAATCTTTGTGGACAGCAGCTGACTTTGCTCCCCAGCCCCAGTTAGCTGAGGGCTGGGGAAAGTCTGGAAATGGAATTGAACATGTCTAATCTCTCTCATAACAATGTTCTGATTTCAACCCATGTCATCAGGGAAAATGGCTGAAAATAGTGACAAATACGACATCAATAAACATAATAATAATTGATTTTCCAGAGATGAAAAATTTGAAATTAGTGGCCATTTCCCCCCAGAGCCCTGTCTGATTAATTTAATGTTCATCTCAGTCTTCCAATGATATCTTCTTATTGCTGGTTCTGCTCTGTCTGGCTTTGTGACGGGTTTGTGGTCAGTTCTGATGACTGAAGTATATTGCACACTTCTGCACTTTTACAGAGAATCCTAGCCCTTAAAAGATGATTGTAACCAACAGTGACAAAAGTTAAAGTCTGTAAAATAATTAAGTTTCCAGAGAGTCAAATGCGGGATCTTTCCTTATAGGATTTGAGTTTGGGGACTGTGTGTCTCTTGACATTTTTCTGACTTACATGTTCAATAACCGAATTTCCAGAGCACCAAGCTTTCACTGAATTGATTCAAAAATCTCTACACAGAATAAAGATGAGGTTCTGGTGGTAGCTAGCTTCCTACTTCCTTCCCTGATTCCTTGTCTCCTCTACTTTCCTTACTATATCCCCCCTCCCCCCTTTTTCCTCTCTTTACACCCTTACCCTTTTTCTCTCTGTTATGGACAGAAGGATTATGTCTTCAACTCATCCCCAAATTAATATGCTGAAATCTTAATCTTCAAGGTAATTAGGAGGTAGGGCCTTTGAGTGTTGATTAGGTCATGAAGATAGATGTCCTTGTGGGTAAGTCCCTTTATAAAATAACTAGCTTGTCCTTTCTGCCATGTGAAGTCATAGAGAAAAGACAGCCAGAGGTGTGTGTTTCCAAAAGACATTGAATCTGCTATGAGTTGTTGATCATAAGTAAGTTTATGATAGTTTTATTCTCGTAACCCAAAGAGATAAGGACTCCCCCCCCTTCCTTCCATTCTTCCTCCCTTTTCTTCCTCCTTCCCTTCCTTCCTTCCTTCCTTCCTTCCTTCCTTCCTTCTCCTCTTTCTCTTTTCTATAACCATAAATATTTTTTCTGGCAAGTTTGCATTCTTTTATCAGCACTTACTTGTTGTAAGAGAAAAAGAGAGAAGATGAGATGGCAAGTAAGACATCCATGCACCTCTCAAGTCTGACATAAGGCAGCACGACAGATTGAACCGAAGGTCTCCTCAGTTATGAAGTTGACTAACAAACTGAGTTATTTCTCTGGCACTCGGAACACCATTTAAAGTCATCTTTATAGCTCACCAAGTTGGACGCCTGCATCTCCATGCAGACATCCCATACCTACACCCCAGCACCAGCACCGCACAGGACGCGCAGGAGAAATGGAGGGAGCTTCGGTGTGATTGTATCTCTCCTTCACTCTGTCTCTATTTGAATGAAACAGACAAGGGGCCTGTGAATTTTCTCACCTGGAAGAGCACCTGCCTTGTGATGTATGTTACCCAAGTTCTAGGCCCTGGCATACCACACGGGAATAAATGCTGAGGCACTGTGGAGCTGTGATGCCTCTCCTTCTCTCTCTGTCTCTGTTTCTCTAAAAATGTCTTCCTAGAATAGTAAAATTGTGCATGTATGGGGTCCAGGAAAACCCACATACATAAAAAATATTTTAAAAAAAGAAACTTTATTTACTTCAGACCCTGCTGTTTACATTTTCGCTGCAAAACAAGTCACGCAGAGTGATTACCACGTCTTTATTCTTAGGAATGAGTGAGTCAGAGAGACTGTGACTTTCTTTGCTCAGAGTCTCAAAGGGAATGGACAGATATCCCAGGGAAACTGGTTGGACCCTCCAAGTTGAGCACTCTTTCCACAGCTAGTCATTTCCGCTGTGTGTGTGTCTCAGAGACCTCTCACCAATGGCAGCTCTGCTCTGTCCTATAACCCTTCACACACAGGGGGGCCCTGCCAGAGCCCCAGCTCCAACCCCAGCTGGGTACAGAATGCAAGAAGGCTTGTTCACTCTTACCTCTTGGACCTCCCCAAATGCTACTGTGCTCAGAAATGAGTACTTGGTTGTTCTGAACAGAGGATGGCAAACTGACCCCCTCATTCTTAGAAGTTGGGAGGGGAAGGCCCTCTTTCGCTTTTTTTGGTTTGTTTTTTTTTGTTGTTGTTGTTTTTTGTTTGTTTTTTAACGAGAGCACTGCTCAACTCTGGCTTATGGTGGTGTGGGGGATTGGACCTGGGACTTGAAAGCCTCAGGCATGAAAGTCTCTTTGCAGAACCATTATGCTATAACCCCACCCAGAAGGCCTTCTTTTATCAGAACTTCTTAGACTTCTTCATTGCTCTCAACTGGACATCCTAGCCAAGTGCTGTAGAAATAGATGGCATGGCTCCTGGCCCTCCCAGGTCACCCCTACTGATCATTCTAACCTTACTTCTCCCAAGGCTGTTGCTATACAGTGTTCTGGGAACCCAGGACACTCTGCCCATTCCTCTTCTCTTTACCGTTTTATTGAGCGGCTAGTGGTTTCCAGTACAATTTTCGACACCTGTTCACTCTTAAGTTCTTGAAAACACGAAGGTTTCTACTCTTCCCTGATGAACTCACTCTTGTCCTTTCCCCCTGCTCCTCCCTGGTTCCCACAATTATATCCAGGAATTACAATACATCTGACTTTTCCAGTTTTGCCCTTTGCAGGAAAATTATCCCTCCACTGCCTTAACATACACAGTGATGTTTGTCCCCAATGAATTTACCAAAGGAAAAGAAACAAGAGATGGATCAGGAACTTTCTTAACTGAAGACAAAGGTCCCTCTGACACTCTGAACAGACTGCAATAGGGGTTCAGGTCAGGTCAGCACTGAAACTCATGGGCAGAGCAATATTCCATATCAGTAGAAGACTAATAAGTGAGCTCTACTGAACACATTCTGCAGAGGGAAAAAATATCATCACTTGCAGACAATGTCTTGGGACCCCCAGACTCAATCTCTATTCTGCCATATGCCAGAACTGACCAGTTCTCTGATCTATCTCATTAAAAAAAAATAAGTAAGTGGGCCTAGTGTAATAGCTGCTCTGCCTCGTGTGCAAACAGGTTCAAGCCTGACCCCCACTGCCCTGGAGGAAGTCATGATGCTGCGTCTCTTTCACTCCCTCCCTTTCCAAAAAGTAAAATGAATAAATTAAAATAAATGGAAAAAATAAGTAAGTGATTCTTAAAATTAAAAAAAAAAAGAATGGTTTTTGGTAAAGTTTCTTTCATTAAGTCTTTCCTAAATGCGTTAGGAACCAATGAAGCAGGATGTGTCTTTGTTTTCTTCCCCCTGGGTTCAGCCTTTCAGAGCTCATGGAGCAGAGCAATTCTGAGAATATTGTGGGAGTCCTAGACATGCTGCAAGGTAGGGCGCGGGGATCTAGTTAGAGCGACAGGCACAACCTGTGTCAGAGTCAGTCGTGCCCCCCCCCCTCCTACCCCAAGCACAGACCTCATTCATAACCAGCTCTGTAACCTTTCATTCATAGAAGCTTCTTACTTTTCAAAAGGTAGAACCTTCTAATCGTCACTTGTCATTAGAGAGACTAAAAGTTAAAGTTGCAGTAAGCGGTTCTTCACTGACATTCTGTCACTCACAGTAGAGATGCTGTGTTTTCATGTGGTCACGAAATGGTCAGACCAGTCAACAAAGAGGTCAGGAGGGCTCGCCTTCTCCGTTAGGGTTTATGATTGAGAACCCTCGGCATTATTTAGACAGAGCATGGGTTTCTGGAAATGGGTACACCATGAGGCCGTGGGGAGCACAGGATAGGACCATGCTACTGAATATAGAAAATCAGGGGCTGGACAGGGGCACACCTGGTTAAGTGCACATGTTACAGTGCACAAGGATCCAGATTGAAGCCCCCGGTCTCCACCTGCAATGGGAAAGCTTCACAAGAGATAAAGCAGGGCTGCAGGTGTCTCTCTTTCTCTCCCCCTCTGGACCCTTTCCATCTCAGTTTCTCTCTGCCCTATCAAATGAAATGAATAAAGTTTAAAATAGTGTATAGAAAAAAGAAAAGTACCAAAATGTTTAAAATGCCAGGATAATCTGTGGTTTATATACACCCCAAACAAAAGCCCCTAATAATTTGATTTTTTTTCCTGTAGTTGAGGATTATGACTTCAGCACAGTTTCTTTTTTCTTTTCTTTTCTCTTATTTTTTTCTTTATTTTTTTAGCAGTTATTTTATTTCAAAGTCTTGTTGAGGTAATATTGGTTTAGAAGTTGTGTTTCAGGCTAGAGTGTTGTAAATTTTTTAGTATTGATTTAATACTGATTTATACAAAATTATAAGATAACAGGAGTATAATTCCACACCATTCCCACCACCAGAGTTCCATGTCCCTATCTCCCCTTTCTCTGTCTCCCCCTACGCTGTCCTATCTAATAAAAAAATAATTATAGGGAAAAAAAACAGCAATAAATGGCCACCAGAAATGAAAAGCAGTGGATTCATGGGCTGGGACTGAACCCAGGTGATAACCCTGGTGGCAATAAAAAAAAAAAAAGTAGGGGTGGAGAAAATCTGAAACCACTTATATGCAAGTTGGAAGGATGTAGATATATATCCTTTTACATTTTGCCCAAGAGTTATGTTGAATGTGACAGCACCAGGAATCCACTGCTCCTGTTGGCTATTTTTCCATTTTATTGAACAGGAGAGAAGTTGAGAGGGAAGGGAGAGATAGAGAGGGAGAGAGAAGGACAGACACCTGCAGACTTGCTTCACCACTCATGAAGCATCATTTCCTTTGCAGGTGGAGAGCTGGGGGTTTGAAGCCAGGTCCTTGTTTGGGAACCTTGTGCTTAGTAATGTGTGTGCACCACCACCCATGCCCCTAGGTTAGGTTCTCTGCATGTGTGTCTGTTGAGATTAACATCAACAAGAGAGAACAAAAGACACACAACTGAATCCCATTTCCAGACTCTTATTCTGAGACGGCACTTCCTACCTGACCAGCCACACCAATATTTGGTGGTTTAAGACAGCTCTTGTTTATCTAGTGCCTCCACCATTAATTTAAGTGCCATTTTTGCTTCTTTGGGTCTAGGATCTGGACTGAGCATCCTGTGCTGGGCCCCTCTATTTTGCGTGGGCTCAGGCGTGCATCTACACTCAGCTGGGACTTGGCTGTTTAGGGAGACATCTGACCTCTGCTTCATGTGGTTGCTGGTCCTCTCAGCTTTATTCACAGGACATCTGGGCAGGGTTCCAGAAAGGAAACAGCAAGTCTGAGACTCTCGAGCTGCCGTGCTAGCCTCAGAAATGTCACATCATCACTCCTGCTGCATGTATTGACTAAAAAGCCAGTCACGGGGGAGACCAAGCTCAAGGAGGGGCTACAGATTCTGATTCCAACCCTTGCTAGGAATGTTGCAATGCCACATTACAGTAAGGGATTACGGGGAAAGTAAAGGCTTGTGGTCATATGTACAACCTATTTTCTTTCCTTTTTTTTTTTTTATTTATTGGATAGAGGCAGAGCAAAATTGAGGGAGGAATACAGAGGGAGGCAGACAAAGAGAGACACCTGCAACTTTACTTCACCACTCATGAAGCTGTCCTTGTGCAGGTAGGGACCAGGGGCTTAGACCTGGGTCCCGGTGGGTGGTTAGTGGGTGCGCTTACCCAGGTGAGCTACCTAAACTGGCCCCTTGTCTATTGGTGCACTAGACTCTGTATGGATTGACACTTGCTGGGACTCCTCCTTAGGGAGTGTTATGTATAAGAGCTTAACAAGTTTCTAGGTGAGTTTTTCAAAGCAGTGATCAAAAATTCCCCAAACAAAAGTGATGTTCCTGCCAGCCCTTGAAAGATTCAGCAGCACAAAGTTTTGTGATTTACTTCTTTTCGTTGTGGAATCAGCCCATCCTCTGAAGCGACCCCTCTAGGCCCTCCATTCTGTCTTTATAATTAATTTAGATACGACTCCATGACTTTAGTCTTCAAACCAGAAGCAATTCTAAACCTACCAAAAGGGGTAGGCTATTTAGATGTTTATTCATTTTAATGATAGAGAAAGAGGGAGAGACAGACAGACAAAGACCAAAGACTTGCTCAACTCCGGTATATAGTGGTACTGGGGATTGAACCTGGGACCCCTGAGCCTCGTGCATTCAAGTCTAGTGTGCTCTCTTCATAGTCTCCGAAGTTTAGTCAGTAGACAATTTATTCAAGCAAAACAGAAACAGAATTCTGTTATCTATCTGACATCCTCCTGCGTGATGTTGCCTCAGAAGAGAAAAAAATTCTAAGAAGTGACCTCACAGATGAACCACCCTAGAATGTTAGTCTAAATCCCAAAGGAGCAGAATGACTACCCTACAATGATTCTCAGTCTTTACTTCCAAAGAAACCGAGCAGGAAAGGGGTAGGAGAGGTAGCATAAGGGTTATGCTAAGAGACTTTCCTGCCTGAGCCCCGAATGCCTCAGCTTCAATCCCCCACACCACCATAAGCCAGGGCTGAGCAGTGCTCTGAAAAAATAAGATAAAGAAGAGAAACAGAAGAAAAGTAAGGAGAAAAATGCCCCCCCTAGGAAAAAAAAAAAAGACTGAGTTTGAAAGTCAAGTTTAGAATAAGTGTTAGGGCATCTGATCTTTACACAGAATCTCCCAGGCAGCTGTTAGATAAACCAGGTGGTGACTAGACATGGGATGATGCGTCAATCTCCTGTCATAAGTCTCCTCATGCAACAAACACCTGTGAGCTAGTGTCTCTCCTTTGAAAATCGGCATGTTCAAAACACACACACACACACACACACACACACACACACAACAGGGCTGGGTAGTAGCACACCCAGTTCAGCACATACTCACAGGGACCCAGGTTCAAGCTTCCAGTCCCCACCTGCAGGGGGAAAGCTTCGTGAGCAGTGAAGTAGGGCTGCAGGTGTCTAATTCTCTCCCTCTCTATCTCCTGCTTCCCTCTCAGTTTCTCCCTGTCACTGTCCAACCGATAATAAAATAAAGATGTAAAAAGATGGTAACGTTAAAAAAAAAAAAGCAAAATATGATTTTCTAAACCCCAAGACGTTTTTTTTTTCTTGTACAGAGGAAAATAAACCCCAATCCTCATGCATGTGTGAAACCACTGAGTCGCTTCTCTGGACCAGTTTCTGTGTTTTCAGAGCAGGAGAGATACCACAGCACTCTTCTATGAGCCATGGGGCTTTCTTGGTGTTGTTCATGGTTTTCCCGTGTGGATTCAGGGACGGAAACAAAGGCTTCAGCGTAACAACACATGCGCTCTCCCTGCAGAGGCGAGCCCCAGAGATCGGGCTCTCTACTTCTATCCTCAAAGCTTGGAGCTCCTTCTTTCATTTTCCTTCCAGGAAGGAATAAAGACTGTCATTTTTTTTTTTTTTACTTCTTCATCAAGATTGAAGGCCACAGAATCAGAAGCAAGGTAGTGGAACACCTGGTTGAGTGCACATGTTACAATGTGCAAGAACCCAGGTTCGAGCCCCTGGTCCCCACCTGCAGGGGGAAAGTTTTGCAAGTGGTGAAGCAGGGCTGCAGGTGTCTCTCTGTCTCTCTCTACCAAACCCATCCCTCTTGATTTCTGTCTGTCTCTATCCAATAAATAAATAAAAATTAAAAAACATGTTTACATAGCGATGTCTTCTCTGAATCACTGCTGGATTTACCAATGTTTGTCTGGCTATGTAACCAATGTGTTCAAGGAGGGAAAGAAATCCCTCAGAAAGTCTAAATGTCATTACTCTTCCAAGCACCCTGGATGAACTGTTATAATTAGAACTATGCTGTTTTCTTTGTTTTTCTTTTCAATACTGTGATCTGGTAATGCCTGGGGCCATTCGGCTTCTAATCAATTATTAATCTGGGAGTTAATAATTCATGTTAATTGGTGCTATAAGCCACTTTTCTCTGGAAATTTTGAACAAAGGTCATAACTCCTTAACAGCAAAGGTGAAACCTTTTCAAAGTTTTTTTTTTCTTTTTTCGTTTTTTTTCCCACACTCTATCATGGACATATTAAGATAGGAAAGGCAAAATTTAACCAGAGCTGAGAAAGCAAGATAATTTCAAGGGTAAAGTTCTGGACCTCAGTGCTATTCTGAGGAGCGGCGCAGACTGACGGTCACTTGGGGTGGAAAGAAGGGCTCCACGGAATTCAGAGGCCTCCCGCTCCCTGGAGAATCTCCCCAGGAAAGGTAACCTCTACTCAGGTTTGTGAATTTTTGACCAGAGGCAGATAATCACTGCCAGAAGTGTTGACTCATGGCTGATCAAAAATGATTTTTTTTTCCCTAGAAAATACAACAAGGCATTACTCAGCATGGTGGGGGGGGGGGCTCATCTTCTAAATGGAAAGACTCAGCTTTCCACATGGAAGGTATTCAGTTTCACTGGGGGCTCTGTCCCCGTTTGATTCTATGATTTGTAGTGGATGTATGAATGATTTCTCATTCATTTTTTTCTTTTTTTTTTTCTGTCCAGCAAGGGGAAAAAAATCGAGGCAATTCCTGATTGCAGATTATAAGAGAGAAGAAATTAGAGGCTTCTTATCGCTATAAAGTTCCCTTAGGACTCAACTCATTGATTCAATCCTTGGGTCCACAAAGCACCCACTAGTGGTCCAGATAGTCTGCGAGTTATAAGGAATCTTTTAGCCTCGATAATTATTTGAAAGCTTCATGTCAAGTCACAGGCTGCTGTAGTGAGAGCACATTCTCCCATTCGGGGAAAGATAATTACTCTTGGTGCCTTTTTTTAATTTTTTCTTCTCCTTTCAGTTTTGATTAAATGATAGATGTCAAATATGCAGAGTATGATGTCTAGAGACAGAACAAAATGTAAATGGAAATCACCAGCTTAAAGAGTCTAGGGGCCAGAAGTCAGCCCCCTCCCCCAGCTCTTGCTGTTCTAAATGAAGCTTTGAGTAGCATATGTTTTTCATTGTGACCCTTTCCAGCCATTTACATATTAGGGAAAGGTGTATTTAGAAACACTCCTATTTTTAGGAGTCCTTGAAACTTGCCCTTTGAAAATGTTTTTGTTTCTCGCACATGTGTGTGTGTTAAGTTGAAACAAAACAAAAAGTGGGGGGAGAAAAAGAAAAGGAAAAAAAATAAGTATGAAAAAGGACTGATTCTTCTAGCCTCATGTAGCACAATCAGAAAGCCATCATCCAGCTGGGAATTGAAAAAAAAATGGATTTGTGCCTGGCTTTTCCAACTATTTCCTTCCAAATGACTGTTTCTCTACAGAACTGAATTAATGCAAAGAGACAGGTTGTTCCAGTGCCAGAAGTGAACAAGCAGAAAAGGATGGAGGTTCTGTTTTCAGAAGAGAAGCTCAACCAAATAATACCCACTCTGTTCCCTCTGCTGTCTTCTGGGATGATTCAGAAGGACGCACCCTACGTCCACTGCTGTCCACCTAGAGCGTTTGCCCCTGCTGACCTCTTGACCACCACCAGACTTCTATTATTTGCAGTCAGTAACAAAGATTCACCCTTGTGTCAATAAACAGCAAGGGGAATCTTTGTCACTTAGTGTAATTAATAGCTGGATCTCCACTGAGAAGACAGCAGGCCTGCCCAATGCCTGGACCCTTCGGTGGACTTGGGAAAGCCTCCAATCATCCTGGCTGCCTGGGAACAATGGAAACTCCAGCATGCAAACAGTGCTGGGAAGATGGTAAGCAAGGTGCTCTCCTTGAGCAATCTGTCTGTCTTGTCCCCAAGTCCTACAAAAGTGTCATTCTATGGAACTTTCTGGCAGACCCTGTTGATTCAGATAAACACACAATTTCTCCCTTCCTGTGCCTCTGCTTTGATGTTCATCCTAGAATGTAAAACTGAACATGAGAGAGATGATGTTTGGCCGCTCTCTACCGTAGACTGAATGGGTTGTTTGATTTGCTCAATACTCCTTTTTTGGAAAACTACAATACACCCTGTTTCAAAATGGGGAGCCTGAGGGCTGCTGCCTGAGGAGGCCAGAGCTTGCTGAGGAATCACAGAAAGGAGAGTTAGATCTAGGGTCAAGTCCAAGTTCTCGGCTCACTCCAGGCCTTCACTTTCACTTTCTGGACTCCACTGATTATTACTCTGGGAATTCCATTTCTTTCTTTTGCTCCTCCTCCTCCTTTTTTTCTTTCTTTTATTATTTTTTTTTTCTGATTTTTTTAAAATTATTTATAAAAAAGAAACACTGACAAAACTATAGGATATGAGGGGTACAACTCTGTTGCTGAGAAGTTATTCTGATGCAGTCTCCGCCCCCAGGTTTTTCTATGCCCCGCTAAATCCTAGAGTGCCCCCTTTCAACCAATCCTGGCCCTACACGTCAACCCTGGTTGTCGCCCAATAAAAAGTCCCCTCACCCCTCCCCTCTCTCTCTCTGGGCTCTCGGCTCTCCCTCTCTGAGGTCTCGCTCCCTGCTCTCCCCCCGTGGTCGGCCATTGCTGGCTGGCTCCACGTGGTCTGAACCAAACCTCCCCCCCATCCTATAATAAAGATTTGTGTACCCCTTTGCTCTGGACGTCCACTCTCTTCTCCGCAGTGAAGCCCGACACCAGGCCACCGCAACAACATCTGGCGCCCATCGTGTTCCGTACCCACACCACACCCGGCCTGAGGTCTCGTCTCCGAAACCACCCAGACACAGGTAAGTGGCATCCACCCACTTCTGTGGCCCCGCGTTTCCCTCCACCATGGGAAATTTCTTGTTTTATGAGGAGGTGTCCCAGTCATTATCTCTTGACCTGGGACAGATTCCCGCTGTCATAAAAGGTTTAATTTTTGCTACCCCTTGGATTTTTTTTAACTGTGGTCACCACTTTCAAGATATGTAAAACGTGGTATGCCATAAGGATAAGTGACCTTGAGGCTGAGGTACGAGAGTTAAATCACATGTGCTTAAGACTTAGACATCCTAAGCGATCAGCAGCTAGACCCAAGAATTCCGTTCCCACAGACACGCACACGTGTTCGGACGCTCCTCCTCTGACCCCGCCCCCTTCCGCCCCGGTTTCAGCTCCGCCTGCAGCTTCTGCGTTCCTGAACCCCGCCCCTGACCCTGCCATTCCGGTTTCAGCTCCGCCTGCAGCTTCAGTTTTCCTGACCCCGCCCCTGGCCCCTGCTGCAGCGGTTTCAGCTCCGCCTGAGGCTTCCTCGTCCCTGACCCCGCCCCCTGCTGATACGTCACCATTAAGGGACCTAGTGGCTGAGATACGAGAGCTGAAGGATATTTTTTCAGCATTTAAGGATTTTAAACCATGTGCAGTCCACCCCGGGAGCTCCGTCCCCGTAGATATGCGTTTAGTCGCCCCTGCAGCCACTACAGCAGTTTCTACTGAACTTTCCACTTCTGTAGCTCCCTCTCCCGTGCCATCAAACCAAATCCACACATTCCCGTTAAACTTGGCCCCTTCTAAACAAAACCCTCAGCCGTGGCAGCCATATTCCTCTAAAGATCTTGGAACGCTCAGACAAGCAGTCAGGGAGGACGGGATGCACTCTCCATGGACCAAGTCCGTCTTGAGAAGCTTTTACCAGCATTTAAATACACCACAAGACTGGAAAGAACTGGCTCGTGCTGCACTCCCAGACCCACTCTATCTTCAGTGGCAGGCATGTTTCCGCGATGAGTGCTCTAGGCAATCGCAGGAAAATAGTAACAAACAGGTAGAATGGAATTTTGATGCTTTGTTTGGAGCAGGAGCTTATGAATCTGGAGCTCAGCAGGCAGAAGCCAGGTTTCCAACCGGTTATTTTGAACAGGTACACATCTGTGCAACACAAGCATGGGAAAGGGTGACCACACCTGATGTAGATCCATCAGCTCCCATTAACTCTTTTCACCAAGGCTCTGATGAGTCATTGGCGAGCTTCATCTCAAGGGTGAAGAGAAGCTTAGAGAGAAAGGTTTATAATCCTGACGTCCGCAAACTACTCCTGCGCTCTATTGTCTGGGAAGGCATGACACCACAATTCCGTCAGGTATGCCTTAATCTTAAACACCTACACCCAGATAATTGGATTCTAGTGACACAGGAACTTACATCAGGCAATTATGGGGCACCCACTACGACGCAGGTCTATGCAGTTGCCCCACGTAAGCAAAACGGGGCCTGCTTTCAGTGTAGTCGCCAAGGACATTGGCGTAACCAATGTCCTGATAAGTTGCGACCACGCCTCCAGTCAGGGAAACCACGCCTCCAGCCAGAGCAACCCCGCTTTCAGTCAGGGAGCCAGAGACCACGTACTGTTTGTCCAAAATGTCGTAAGGGGTTTCATTGGAAGAGAGACTGTTGGTCCCAATTTCATAAAGATGGTTCGCCCCTGAATGGTACAAATTCGGGGCCTGAGATTTTGTGGACCACTCCTGTTTTAGAACAAGGTCACCCTTCTATGACAGTAAAGACTGGCAATATTCCTTTTAAATTTTTGATTGACACGAGGGCAGCAAAGACGATTTTAAGGCAAGAAGAGGTTCCCCAAGATTGGGAACTCATCCCTGGACCCAGTTTACATGGAATAGGAGGGACGACGAGAGCATTTTGCACACGAGACTCGCTTATGTGGGAAGACCCAGAAGGTTCTACCAGACACTTCCGCCCTTTGGTAGCTAATATTAGCACCAACTTACTGGGCAGGGATCTTCTGGAATGTCTTAATGTTAGGATATCCACAGACACCTCTGCAGAGCGTAAAACTCATTCCCGCGATACCAGGCCTATTCAGCACCCCCAATACTAAATGCCACTGTTCGTAGCCAAACACCCCGCTTAAGCTGGTTTTCTAATGAGTCTGTCTGGGTGGAACAGTGGCCTTTACCTAGGGATAAGCTAAAAATTTTAAAAGAGCTCGTCCAAGAGCAGTTGTCCTTGGGACACATTCGTCATTCTCGAAGCCCATGGAATACTCCTGTCTTTGTGATTAAAAAGCGCTCAGGAAAATGGCGCCTCCTTCAAGGTCTCTGTGCAGTAAATAAAACCATGCAGGTCTGGGGCTCCCCCCAAAGGTGTTTGCCTCTTGCTTCTGCAATTCCCACAGGAATTCCAATCATAGCTATTGATATACAAGATTGTTTTTTCTCTCTCCCCTTGCATCTGCGAGATTGTAAACGTTTTGCCTTCTCTGTTCCGTCTATTAATAATGCCAGCCCTGCTGATAGATTTGAATGGGTGGTGCTGCCCCAGGGTATGGCCAATAGTCCTACAATTTGTCAGGAGGCTGTTAAATCTGCCCTTGTCCCATATATTCATAAGGGCCTTAATATTTTTCATTATACAGATGGTATTTTAATATGGGGAAAATCAGATACAGATATCTATGCCTTATGTGATTTTCTCATTCCTGCATTAAAGAAAAGCGGCCTTAATGTAGCCCCTGAGAAGATACAGCTAATCCCTCCAATATCCTTCCTAGGTTCAGAGATTTCTCTAACGCAAATTCGTCCCTTAAAACCTAATGTTACCTTCCCTTCTAACCTTACTCTTGCTTCTTTACAAAGTTTTCTAGGAAATTTAAATTGGCTTAGGCAGTATCTCTATCTGCCCACAAGCTGCCTCCAACCACTGTTTGACCTGTTGAAAGGAAACAAACAGCCCTCTTCAAAACGTAAGTTAACTCCTGAGGCCTCCTTGGCACTGGAAAGGGTTAACCAGGCCCTCCAGGACATGCACCTTGTTCGATTCTCCCCCTCCTCTCTGGTAAACCTTCTAATCTTCAACTCCACCCCCACAGTAGTAGGGGCACTGTGGCAAGACCATGGGGTTCTCGAATGGCTTCACACACCAGTAGGAGGAGCTCCAAGACTCCTCACTGAGATAGATGCGTTAGCATTCATGGTTCACCAAGGGAGAAATAGGTCTGTGCAGGTCTTAGGGAAAGAACCGGATTTAATCATTCTGCCCTTTTCTCTCACAGATACAGAGTGGCTTATACGCCATCATTCCCGCTTTGCCATAAGCTTCGTGGGGTTTCCAGGACAAATAGATAACCATTTTCCTTCTAATAAATTGATAGCTTCTTTACCTCTTCTGCCTCTACTAGCACCTAAACTTTTCTCTCGGGATCCCATTCCCTCTGCTCCTACAATCTTTACTGATGGTGGAAAAAGGGGAGCTGCTGCCCTTATATATTACCCAGACAAACAATCTCCTAAACCTCTCTTTACTGAGCTTCCTGATAATTCCCCTCAGTACAAAGAACTTTATGCTGTTTTTCTTGCACTAAAAGCTGTACCAGAATCCTTCAACCTTTTTTCTGACAGTGTGTATACTGTTAACTTACTTCCATGGCTTGCTCGTTCGTATGTGAAAATTGATGACAACCCACTTTTCCCTCTTGATTCAAATCGCCTCTATGCTCTGTTCTCGAACCCAACCACTGTATATTCAACACCTTCATTCCCACAGCCCTCTTCCTGGTTCCCTGTCCGAAGGGAATGCCGCAGTTGACCGCCTTGCCTCCACAGGAACTTTCCCAGTCTCTGTCTCTGATCCTGCTAATTTTCACTCTCTAACCCATGTTAATCTTAAAGGCCTTCAAGCTCGATTCCCTGATGTTCCTGTATCACAGTTAAAACATATCCTCGCTACATGCTCTTCTTGTGCAAGTCTCATAAAGACACCTGCTATCCAGACCCTTGGGGTTAACCCCCGAGGTTTAAAAGCTAATGCTATTTGGCAAATTGATGTCACCCACATACCAAACTTTGGCAAACAAAAATATGTGTTTGTCTCAATTGATACCTTTTCTAAATTTATGTGGGCTACAGCTCAGACAGGAGAAAGTGCTAAAAAGCTTGTAAGCCATATGCTCTCTTGTTTTGCCATTATGGGGGTCCTATTATTTTTGAAAACAGACAATGCACCTATGTTTACAAGCAAACAATTTAAAGATTTTTGTTCCCTCTGGAATATTACTCATACCACGGGCATTCCCTACAATCCACAGGGACAAGGCATTGTCGAGAGGGCCCATCAAACTCTGAAGGCTCAACTAAATAAAGATAAAGGAGGAACATATCCCCCCAATATCCAGCTAGCAAAAGCCTTAACTACGTTAAATCTCTTTAATATTTACAATAACTCGGCCTTACCCCCTATTATTCTTCACTGGCAAACACCATCTACCCTCCCATCTATTAAGGTCAAATGGAGAGACCCACTCGATAAAGTCTGGAAAGGGCCTGACCCATTATTGACCATGGGAAGGGGTTTCGCATGCATTTTCCCTCAAAATTTCTCTAAACCTGTCTGGGTTCCTGCCCGCCATGTCCGACAATACCCGCAGGATGGCGCTGTTATTCCTGAAGAACAAGAAATACTACAAGAGGACCAGATGCAGGATACATCCCAGGACCCGTAATATGACATGGCAGAACCTGCAAAATCTGGCTTACAGAGACCTCTCTCCTACCCTTTCCCTGTATGTCTTATGTTATAACTGGCCAGTTGTTTTTGTGAGTGAGTGTGTTAAATGACAAAAAAATTTTTTTTTGCACGACCCATCTGCTTGGAGTACTCTAAAAGGTAATTGGCTTTATATAAAAATGCTGGACGCAGCCAAAGTTTCTGGAGACATCCAGAAACATTCCAAAATTTTTTTTTCTTTCTCCCTCTTTTGAATTTTATATATAGTTTTGGTATATATGTAAGTGTTTAGTCTTAAACTGTGTGACTAATGACAGATTTAAATTTGTTTTTAAATAATGTGTTTTTATAACAAAAGTTCTTTTTCCTCCAGTTTGTTATAACTAAATGTTTATGGGTATGTCTCAAGTTTGGTAACACTAACTTAACGGTCAGAAGTGTAACCCTACAGCTACACTTTTACCAGACAAGGTAAAAATTAATTGTTAAGGTAACTTACTAGTTAGGTAAAAGTCTAAATGTTCAACGTGACTATTCATTCCCAAAACTAAACTATATAAATTTTATATACAGGACACCTTTGAAGGGCCCCCAAAGGTGCCCTGTAAACTATCTTGTGGAAATTAATCCACAACAGATCTGGCATCAATCTGGCACAGTAAACGTTAAAATCATTGTCACGAATATGCATTAACTCTCTAAGCAATTTGAGTCTGTTTAAAATACATATTTTAGCTAAAATTGGTCTCAAGATCCTGCGGTAGAGGCTGCTATAGGAGGTCACATTAGATGACCTTTAAATAAAATCATAAAGAGATTCTAAACCAATTATAATCATCGAGGTATCAACTATAACAAACCTATAACTTGTTACAAGTTCAAATTAACCACGAGAAGCAGATTGTTTGTGTTTCTTTCACAGGAATCCCGGAAAAACCATCTGAACCCCTGCACACCCTGACGTCACTCACTAGATGGCACGACTACCTTGGCACACCCCCCGAAACCCTAGATGTCACTCAACGCGATCTGAAGAACCTGATACACAAACTCCAAGGACAGAACTTTCTTCATGCCTGGTTACCTTTCCTGCTTATGACCTGCTTGTTACGTGTTGGCAGTTCCAGCTAGCTATCTACAAAAGAGCAACATTCCAGCGGCTGACCTCCCTTATGCAGTGTTGCATCCCCTGCCAATTTTTCCCCTAGCCATCTTCTTCGGACTGAGACTTGTATCGGACTTTCTGACATACCCTATATACATTTTACACAATTTTGAAGCAGCTTATTTCCCTTCACGCTGCTGGTTTTTCATAGACTGATCCTGAGTAATTCATAGACTTTATAGACTGTTGCCTTGAGGACTATACAATGCCAAATAGCCCCTCTGTTTGGTGGGTCATGCCTCCCGCCTCCCCCTCATTATGTACCCTTGCCCCTTTCCCCACCCAAACAGGGAATGTTCCTTTACACACCAATCCTTCCCTTCACACCACACTGGCTTTTACTTCTCCCCTACTTGTCCCTTCCTATTTTGTTATATCATTTAGGCTTATGCCCAAAAGGTTTCTGCCCCATGATAGTCTTTTATAGACTTTGTACATCTTATGCAATTACTAGATAGAAAGATAGAAAAGATGTAGAGATATTGTGAAGAGATGGTTGAGCAGGCTGCTTAAACCTATGAGATGAGTCTCTCCAGGTAAGTCTCTCTCTCTAAAGAGGGGTTGAGCACAGGAGGACGCATAAATCTCACAAGGTTGGCAGCCATTTAAGCCTTCCCTCCTCCACAGAAAGTCCTACATCTTCCCACCTGAGCATGGCATTCCTCTAAAACATTTAAGCCTGCTCCATTCCATTTTTCTTTACTGTGTCCATTTAGATATAAAGGGATAGGAGGAGATGTTGCTGAGAAGTTATTCTGATGCAGTCTCCACCCCCAGGTTTTTCTATGCCCCGCTAAATCCTAGAGTGCCCCCTTTCAACCAATCCTGGCCCTACACGTCAACCCTGGTTGTCGCCCAATAAAAAGCCCCCTCACCCCTCCCCTCTCTCTCTCTGGGCTCTCGGCTCTCCCTCTCTGAGGTCTCGCTCCCTGCTCTCCCCCCGTGGTCAGCCATTGCTGGCTGGCTCCACGTGGTCTGAACCAAACCTCCCCCCCATCCTATAATAAAGATTTGTGTACCCCTTTGCTCTGGACGTCCGCTTTCTTCTCCGTGGTGCAGCCCGACACCAGACCACCGCAACAACACAACTCCACACAATTCCCACCCCCAGAACTCTGTATCCCACCCCCTTCCCTGATAGCTTTCCTATTCTTTATCCCTCTGGGAGTATGGAGCCAGGGCCATTATGGGGTGTAGAAGGTAGAAGGTCTGGCTTCTGAAATTGTTTCCCTGCTGAACATAATTTTTTATTTATAAAATGGAAACACCAACAAGACCATAGGATAAGAGGGGTACAATTTCAAACAATTCCCACCCCCAGAACTCCATATCCCATCCCCTCCCTTGATAACTTTCCTATTCTTTATCCCTCTGGGAGTATGGACCCAGGGTCATTATGGGGTGCAGACAGTGGAAGGTCTGGCTTCTGTAATTGCTTCCCCACTGAACATGGGCATTGGCTGGTCTGACCTACAGAGATGCAGAAGTTACATAGGCTCCTGTGCTTAATGTGGGCCTCAGATCAAATTTATGGGGTTTACAGTTAACATTATTTATACACCTTACCCACATTTGGGAGCTACTCTCTTCCCTGATCCAGCATTCTAGCCCTCTTTCCAGTTATGCCATTGCCTCCGCAGACAATAACTTGGGTCCACCTGCATATCAGATGTCAGGCTCAGGCAAAAACTAGTAAAGTTATGAGCCTTGGAATATACCTAAAATAGACCGACCAGCTTTTTCCAAAATGGAGACCCCCAAATCTTCTTCTGCAATATTCTTGCCTTTAGATTCATGATTAGTCAATAATTTGCTCTGCTTCATATCTTAATTCTCTTTCAGCCACCAGATTACATTTGCTACCATGATGCCAACGGGAGTTCCCAGGGCAGACGACCCCACCATGTGTCCTGAAGCCCCGCTTCCCTTAAGATGGCTGACTCAGTGGCTCTGGAGGTGGCACCATAAATAAAGCACTGGACACTCAAGCATGAGGTCCCACGTTCAATCCCCAGCAGCACATGTACCAGAGAGTGATGTCTTGTTCTTTCTCTCTCTCCTCCCATCTTTCTCACTAATAAATAAATACAATCTTAAAAATAAAGATGGCTGACTCATATCACATGCCCCTTGATCTTTCATTTCAGCCTCATCTTCCATGGATGCATGAGATACAAACAGTTCCCCATCACCCTCCACTTTTGCTCTGTATCTCCCTGATCTCTCTTCCCAGAGGCTAATCTCTCACTTTGTTTAGCAAGCGTGAAATAATGTCTTTAATTTTTTATTAGCTTTATTTATTAGATAGAGACAGCCAGAAATTTAGAGGGGAGGTGGAGAAAGTGACAGAGATAGAGAGACATCTGCAGCCTACTTCAAAAAAGCCTTTCCCTCTGCAAGTGGAGACTGAGGGCTCAAACTTGAGTCCTTGCACATTGTAGCATGTGCACCACCACCCAGCCCCACAAGTAATAATTTTAAGAAATGTGAGGGGTTGTTTCTTTTTTTGCCTCTAGGCTAATTGCTGGGGTTCAGTGCCTGCACCATGAATCCACTGCTCCTGGAGGCCATTATATTCCCCTTTTGTTGCCCTCGTTGTTGTGGTTATTATTGTTGTTGTTGATGTCGTTCGTTGTTGGATAGGACAGAGAGAAATGGAGAGAGGAGGGGAAGACAGAGAGGGGGATAGAAAGACAGACACCTGCAGACCTGCCTCACCGCCTGTGAAGCGACTCCCCTGCAGGTAGGGAGCCAGGGGCTCAAACCGGGATCCTTACACCGGCTGGTCCTTGCGCTTTGCACCACATGTGCTTAACCCACTGCGCTACCACCCGACCCCCAAGAAATGTGAATTTTACCTTCTTTTTCTTCTTGAGAAGAGAAAGCAGACATGCCCTCCATTTGTTCATCCCTGATCCCCAGTCTCACAAGTCTTCTAACACAACTTTAAAGCCTCCACTTCACTCAGAAAGACCTAAGAAGACACCATGAAGCACTTAATCAAATGGTTTCTAGTTAGACCTAGATACCTTCCTCACCTACTTCCTATTTCACTTCCCTCAGTCACCCCAAGGCTAACCTTGACAGACAAAGTAAGGACTGCAAAAGCTGAAAAAGGGCAAGAGACTGGCACACTTTAATGATGGCTCTTTGGCTTACTACCAGGCCACCCCTTCACCCAGGGCCGTAGTCAGGGAGTCCTGGGAATCCCACACAGACAGGATGGATCTGGGCCTCTAACAGATCCCCCTCTCAACCATCACCGGAATCCCACACAGACAGGATGGGTCTGGGCCTCTAACAGATCCCTCTCTCCACCATCACTGGTCACTTCTGTCAGGAACAGCATCATAAACCCTCTTGTGGGCCTCTACAGGACCTTACCCTCACAGTGTGGAACAGCAATGATGAGGACTGCCCTACTCTTCAAAGAGAGGCTGGGTCAGCCTACTCTGTCACTCAAGGAAGCCTGGTCCTGAAATGAGAGCAGCCTAGAATGTTCCCATATGACTATGGAATGTGAATTCAGACCTTTAAGGATGCAGAGATTACACAGGCTTTATATCTTACTGCCTTCAGCCATCAAGTTGCAGATGCTACTATGATTCTATTCTGCCATCCCTGGGCAGACGATCCCACCAATATGTCCTACAACCCCACCTCTCCAGAGCCCTGTCCCACTAGGGAAAGATAGAAATAGGCTGGGGGTATGGATCGACCTGCCAAAGTCCATATCCAGTGGAGAAGCAATTACAGAAGCCAGACCTTCCACCTTCTGCACCCCATAATGCTCCTGGATCCATGCTCCCAGAGGAATAAGGAATAGAAAAGGTTCCAATGGAGGGGGTGGGATGCAGAACTATTGTGTGGAATTGTACCCTTCTTATCCAACAGACTTGCTGATCACTCTTAAATTAAAAAAAAAAAGTTGTGGGATATATACTTCATGGACTACTACTCTGCAATCAAAAAAAGATGATATTGTGTCTTTCGGGACAAAATAGATGGAAATTGGAGGGGATTGTGTTTAGTGAAATCAGTAAAGAAATGAGACAACTACCAGATGGTTTCATTCAGATGTGGAATCTAGAGCTCTGATCCACATAAACATGAAAACAACAAACAACAACAACAAATAATAATACCAGAGGTAAGCAAACTGTTTGTAAGACTTGTGGGAACTCTGGTGGTTAGTTATCTCTGGGAGTTGGGAGAGTGAGCACACAGAACTTTGGAGGTGGCTGTGGTGTGGAACTATAGAGTGTAATCTCACAATCGTGTAACCTACTGTTAATCACAAATTTAAAAGAAAACAAAAAGAAATGGCAAAAAACAGAGTAAAATGTACTTAGCTACCTTCTATTGCAACAGATCCAAGGACTCTAAAAGGGGGGAGGGGGAGGAAACCGAGCAAGGGGCGGGTGTGGGCCCAGAGTCCTAAGGTGCAGAAAAAAAACAAGTTGGTGGGGGCTGTGGCGTGCTGACATCTATCACAGGGAGATGTGAACGTGCACACCTGTGACAACAAAAGCCTTGTAAATCAACACTTCCCTACTAACATGTATATGTATCTCTTCTCAGAAGCAACTCCAGAAGCCAGAACTCCCTTCTTCTGCACCCCTTAAAGAACGTGGGTCCACTCCATCAGCAGGATAAGGAACAGAAAAAGTCTCCAACGGAGGCGAGGGGACACTCAACTCCGATGGCGGGAACTGTTTTCTTATAATTTTGTTAGCCATTATTAAATGACTATTAAACAGTCCCTCACGTATTTCCTTGTGTCTTAGTCATGAACTATTAGACAATTCTACGTAAGACTTTCTCTCCCCCCGCCTCACGGGTGGATGGGCCAAGAATGTGTCGGTTCTCACTGGGGACAGTGAGGTCTCATTTCACGCCACGGTTGTCATTCTGACGTCACCAGCATTACTGCTGCTCCCCTGACACTGTTCTCTAAAGCATGCATTTGATTTCTTCCCCTCCAAACTGTTCCACCCACAACTTTGTTTCAAAAGTCCCACTGCTTCTCTCACGAGGGTCATTTTTGCAATCATTCCTTAGTGCCAGCTCCTCAATTTACAACACACTAGGTGTCCGAAGTGCTGCCAATGTCCTTAACCTTCTCCATTTGGTTAAGGGATTGAGGAATGCCCCTGGATGAAGCAATAAGAACTTTTCTTGGGGGGTGGGGGGGGAGTCAGGGGGGATCTAGGTGGTGGCGCACCTGGTTAAGCACACACTACAGTGCACAAGGACCCAGTCTCTGGTCCCTCACCTTTGGAGGAAAGCTTCACAAGTGGTGAAGCAGGGCTGCAGGTGTCTCTCTGTCTCTCTCCCTCTCTATCTCCCCCTACCCTCTCGATTCTCTGTCCCTCTCCCTCTCTATCTCCCCCTTCCCTCTCGATTTCTGGCTATCTCCAACCAATGAATAAAGATAACAAAAAAATTAATAATTTGGGGGGCTGGTAGACTATTACTCTTTGCTGCCTGAGGGTATCAGCTTCATAATGCACTCCCCCCTTCCTACTGGCTTTTCTAAGCTCTTAAGTAGAGAGCTTCCTTTTGGTCTTAACGGTCCCATATGTATAACAAATATTAGCATTTCAACTGTTCACTGAATCCTGTATGTGTGTACAAAGTCATAACCATGCCTTCCAAATTCATTAAAGTTCCCTTTTTAAAATTTTATTTATAAAAAGGAAACACGGACAAAATCATAGGATGAGAGGGGTACAACTTCACACAATTCCCACCACCAGAGCTCTGTATCCCATCCCCTCCCTGATAGCTTTCCTATTCTTTATCCCTCTGGGAGTATGGACTCAGGGTCATTATGGGAGGCAGAAGGTGGAAGATTTGGCTTCTGTAATTGCTTCCCCGCTGAACATGGGCATTGATAGGTGGGTCCATACACTCAGCCTGTCTCTCTCTTTCCCTAGTGAGGAAGGGCTCTGGGGAAGCAGAGCTCCAGGGCACATTCTAGGCTGCACTCATTTCAGGACCAGTCTTCCTTGAGTGGCAGAGCATGTTGACCCAGCCTCCCTTCAGAGGATCCAACCTGACTTCCCTGGGCAAAAACAATCTCACCAATGACACCCTACCCACCTCCAGAGCCCTGCCCCACTAGGGAAAGATAGAAACAGGCTGGGGAGTATGGATCAACCTGCTAATACCCATGTTCAGTGGGGATGCAATTACAGAGCCAGACTTTCCACTTTCTGCACCCCAAAAAGAACTTTGGTCCATACTCTCATAGGGATAAAGAATAGGAAAGCTTCCAGTGGAGGGGATGGGATACAGAACTCTACTGGAGGGAACTGTGTGGAATTGGACCCCACTATCCTATAGTCTTGTCAATCAGTAGTAAATCAATGAAGGGGGAACAAAAAGCCATAAAAAATGTTCAGATACCCATCAAGGTGTCAAAGAGGCAATGTCCACAAGACACGATTTGGCGTAGATGGCTTGGCTGTGTTTAGGATGGAGATTATAGCATATTAAATCGAATCCACTGATGGTGAATCGAGCAGCTTCATCGACTGCTATATGTGTTTCTTGTAGGCAGATAACATCTGCCTGATGCTGTATTGCCAATTGACCAATAAGAACGCGTTTGGCAAAGGACAGCCCCTCAACATTAAGTTGGAGGATTCGAAGAGCAGAACCAACACAGCTTGAAAGCTGTCAGGAGCTGCTTGTTGCTGGCTTTGAAAGTGACTGGGATCCATGTGGATTCAGTCGGCTAGGAAGGATCATCAGTTTCCCCAATGGATGGGTACTCATGAGATGCACCACGGGAAGGTCTATCCAATGCACCCCGAAACACTCACGAAAGACATGTCTCTGATATCTGATGACTGTAAAAAATGGCGACTAATCCCTAGCACTGCAAAAACGGTATCATCTGTTTTCCATCTACACCATGCCTCGGCCTCGCGTGAGCTTAATGTGCAGCTTGGCAATACCAGAATCCAGCATGAAGCCCAGCCAGTCTATCTTGGCATTACTCTCGATCGCACTCTGTCATTTCACAAACATCTCATAAAAACTGCAGCAAAGGTGGGCGCGAGGAATCACATCATTGCAAGACTGGCCAGCTCCTCATGGGGCGCGAGCGCTTCCACACTACGCTCATCCTCTCTGGCATTATGCTATTCCACTGCAGAATAGTGTGCCCCAGTATGGTTCCGTAGCCCCCATGTCCACTTGGTCGATTCCAAATTATATTCCTCCATGAGGATCATTTCTGGAACCATCCGTTCCACCCCGGTTCCATGGCTGTCAGTTCTTAGCAACATCGCCCCGCCAGATATTTGTTGGGATGCGGCATCATCTAAGTTCATTTCCCACGTCTACGCTCGACCAGACCTGCCAATATACGCGGATATCTTCGCCCACCCTGTTCAACGCTTGACGTCTCATCACCCAATCTGGTCCCCTACGCCTACACTGAACTTCTCTGTTCCAGTCTCTTGGAAACAGAGCTGGCAGTCAGCTGAGGTAAAGAACAAACACCTCATCACAGACCCCTGCAAGCGTCAACCCGGCTTTGACCTAGCACGTTATGATTGGGCCCTCCTCAATCGCTACCGAACAGGCCATGGCCGGTGCGCCGCTATGTTCCATCGCTGGGGATCCAGAGTCGACCCGAACTGCCCCTGCGGCTCCAGACAGACTATGACCCACATAGTCAACGACTGCCACCTCTCCAGATTCAAAGGTGGTCTCGAAACTTTACATCAGGCTCAACTTGACGCTGTTGACTGGCTACGGAAGAAGGGCAAACGCTAGAAGAAGAAGAAACCACAGTAATGAAGCATCCTCCAAGGTGGTGAGGACTGGGCTCAAAGCTAGGCTGCGCAGCGCACTGTCCACTGAGCTACTGTGCCTGCCCTTGTTTATGTTAATATAGAGGCTTTTACTGACAACATAACTGAATGGAACTACAGAAGGCTACATTATTAGCTGATAAATAGAAAAGAAATTTGACTTTATATAGTAGGATTTGAATCTTGAGAAATCAGAATACGTTGTCAGGGTTTTTTTTTACTTAAAAGTATCAATGAGGGGGGGAGGGAGAAAGAAAGAGAGAGAGAGAGAGAGAGAGACGCCAGAGCACTGCTCTGGTGTATGTGTTGCCAGGGACCTAGTCATATTTAGGGGGTGGGGAGACTCATGTATGCAAGTCTAGCACTCTACCTGCTGAGTCCCATGCCCAGCTATCTTTTTATTTTTTTAAATTCTTTTAACATTTTATTTGTTTATTATTGGATATAGACAGAGAGAAATTGAGAAGGGAGGGGGAGACAGAGAGAGAGAGAAAGAGACAGAGGGACACCTGCTGCCCTGCTTCACCACTTGTGAAGCTTCCCCCCAAAGGTGAGGACCAGGGGCTTGAACCTGGGTCCTTGTGCACTGTAATGTGAGCACTTAACCAGGTGCACCACTGCCTAAAAATATGTCTTACAGAGAGTAAAGGCATGCTTACACTGGATCTATATTGAAGGAGGCATGTTTAGGAACAGATATCTGTAACTACAGGAGAGAAAATAAATGATAAAGCAAGTGGAGGAAAATATTCACAAAAGATGAATCTGGGTAAAGAGCATTTGTTGTTCCTTGTAAATAAACTTACTAGAATTTCACAACAACTTTAGATTTTCAAATAAATAATTTTTGAAAATCTATAACTCCTGTTTGATATTACCACTCTCTGTTTCAATAAGAGTTGTTCAATAAGTGAAAAGAAAAAGAGAAGACAGGAAAAATTAACCCCCTGAAAAATAATTTTTGACATGAGAAGATGCTGATATTTTTCCCATTTTCAGAGCTGAAAAGATGTCATAAACATGTCTGTACTCAGTGTCCATCAATACAGTTCATATCTCTCCAGTCATTCTTATCAGCAAAATCTTCCAAAGCATTGATGTTGGCTCAAAAATATTCCCAAGCAAGCCAGGTGGTGGCACTCCCAGTTGAGTGCACACGTTACCAAGTGCAAGGACCAGAGTTCAAACTCCCCAACCCAGCCCCACTTGTTCATGAGTGACGAGGCAGGTCTGTAGGTGTCTATCTTTCTCTCTCTCTCTCTCTCTCCTCTCCCCCCATTTCAATTTCTGTCTAGCCTATCAAATAAAAGAGAAAGAAAAAAAGGGCAGAGATGGCCACCAAAAGTGGTAGATTTATAATGTCAGCATCAAACCCCAGGGATAATCCTGGTGGCAATAAAAATAAATAAGAAAAATAATGAATAAAATATTTTAAATATCTCCAAGCAAATAATATGATATTGAATGGCATGGTGCAAATGGTGTCTAACATCATCCTGACACTACACGCTCTCCCGGCAGATGACATAGTCACTGAATCAGGAGAGGAGAGTCCTCTGGGAAAGCCCAAGGGGCAATGCTGTGGGACTGAAGTTCAAAGTTATAAAACTTAAAGTACTTTTGAAATACCTGGTTATGTTCCAGACCACAGTACTTAACCATATTTTCCAATAATAATGATGATGATGATGATAATAAGTGCCATTCTATGCTAAGCCTTTAAAATGTATTCATTCACTGAATTCTCATAACTTGATTAGAATATATATATACACATACACATACACATACACACACACACACACACACACACATATATATATATATATATATATATATATATATATATATATATATATATGATGTTCAATATACTCAGCTGGTCTGACTCCAAAGCTCCCAGTTTTAAAGGTACTAAAGGTTTCTCAACAACACCTTCAAAGGACTCAGATGTTAGTCCTTACCTCCAAATCTGCAAAAAAGAATTCCAATGACCCTAGCTCACTGGCAGAGGTGTCAGTACAGATATCTTAAGATATTTATTTGAGATGCCTAAGTTTCTGAAAGCAAATCTCTATTAAAAAGTCAACTGTGTGGATGAAAACAAACCTTATACTTGAATCTTAGAAGTGAGATGACAGGGGGAGGAGGTAGAAGGGGTTGGAGAGTATAATACAGGTACTTTAGTGCAAGTGTGGTGTGGTGATACACCAGGAAGAGACCCTTGGAATATACCTAAAATAAGCCTACTAGCTATCTTCAAAATGGAGACCCCAAATCTTCATCTGCAATACCCCAGCCTTTAGGTTGAGGATCAGTCAACAATTTGTTTGGCTTTATGTGTTAACTCTTTTTTCAGCCACCGGGTTCCAGATGCTACCATGATGCCAACCAGACTTCCCTGGGCAGATGACCCCACCAATGTGTCCTGGAGCCCCACTTCCCCAGATCCCTGCCCCACTAGGGAAAGAGAGAAATGGGTTGGGAGTATGGATCCACCTGTCAACACCCATGTTCATCGGGGAAGCAATTACAGAAGCCAGACCTTCCACCTTCTGCAGCCCACAATGACCTTGGGTCCATACTCCCAGAGGGATAAAGAATAAATAGGAAAGCTATCAGGGGAGGGGATGGGATACAGAGTTCTGGTGGTGGGAATTGTGTGAAGCTGTACCCCTCTTATCCTATGGTTTTGCCAGTGTTTCCTTTTTATAAATAAAAATAAAAAACAAAAAAATATGCAGCATGAAAACATACAACCGAAAGCAGCCGTCAAGATTCCATGCGCCATTTATGGAGATGACAGCGATGAGATTTGTGATGGTGAACTAATGGGTTGTATACAGATGTTGATCAACACTATTGTATACCTGAACTAAATGTAATGGTAGAAACCGATGCTATTTTGAATAGGGTCAAATAATTAAGTGCTTCCCTGTGAATTCTTCAATAATTTTCTCCAACGTCCCCCAAGATGGTCTTTCTCCCTCTGTAACTAATGGGATTTCTTGGGTGGGTGCTCCTCTTCCTTTAACAACTACAGGAAGTTAACTATTTCCTCGTAAGTTATCCCTGTGTGACAAGAGCTGAGTCCTCGTTTGTGAGCTTATCTAAGTAGCTCATGTGGCTTGTCACCAAGAACTCTAATTTCCCTTGCTCAGGAAACAAGAGACAGTGGCTCTGCTTTCTCGGAATGGACAGCCATTTATCTCATGAAATATCTCCTCCCCAAAGAAACCTCCACAGCAATCGCTTGAGAGAATCATGGCCGTGGCAATGATAGTCGATGCTAGCATCACACTGAGCAGCAGGCAGTGTGCAGTGTGTCTCAACGTGGATACAGCCCTCCGCTGTAAGTACTGTCAATGTTCCACTTGGTGGTCACAGAAGGAACAAGAAGAACTTCCCCATTTTGCAACCAACCGATAATTAGTCTTAACTGCTGTCCTCAACAACCTTCAATGCCAGCAGCTTACAGCTGGAGATTTGCTTACCTCTCTTTTCACGGTCTCATCAGATACTTAGTAGTAATCTCCCAAGGTGATTGAGAGACTCTGGCTTCTTCTTTCTAATGATCCCACCAGTCTCTCACCTTTGTAGTTCTCTTTGGAATTGTACTCAGCTTACAGAGAACAAGCATGACATGGAGTTTTCTACATGACTGGGAGGAAAATGAACAGCCCAATGATGCTCAACCGACTTTGTGAATGATCACAGAAGCCTGGCTTGTGTCAGTCAAAGGAAAGGAAACAAGCGAGGGAGCTGTGGTCCTTGACTACCCACCCACCCAGTGAGGCCTAAGGATCTCCTCCCTTCCCCTTCCTCTACACGGACATCTTCTGGAGTCAGGAAATTCACTTACGATTTCTGCTGCTTCTCAAAGTAATCAATCTGGGGCCAGATGGTGGTGCACCTGGTTGAGCGCACATGTTATGGTGCACAAAGATCCAAGGTCCAGCCCCCAGTCCCCACCTGCAGATGGAAAGCTTTACGAGTGGTGAAGCAGAACTGCAGGTGTTTCTCTGCCTCTCTCCCTCTATATCTCCCCTACCCTCTCGATTTCTGGCTGTTTCTATCCAATAAATAAAGATAAGTAAAAAAAATGTTTTAAAAAATAAAAGTAATCAATACTTTCAGTCAATTTGGTCAGGGTCTCCCTTCCTAGCTAACCAAAGAAGCAATATGGAGGCCAAGGATGTGAAGGGAGGTTGGGGGTGGGGATGCTTTCATGAATGCCTGAGGAACCACATGTCTCAGCTGCAGTCCCTAGCCCTGCCATCAACCAGAGTCGAGAAGTGCTGTGAGAAAAAAGAAAGTAGCCTGAAGAAGTCATGTTAAGTGAAATAAGTCAGAAGCAGAAGGATGAATATGGGATGATCTCACTCTCAGGCAGAAGTTGAAAAACAAGATCAGAAAAGAAAACACAAGTAGAACCTGAACTGGAGTTGGTGTATTGCACCAAAGTCAAAGACTCTGGGGTGGGTGGGGGGAGGAGGGTTCAGGTCCTGGAAAAGGATGGCGGAGGACCTAGAGGGAGGCTGTATTGTTATGTGGAAAACTAAGAAATGTTATGCATGTATGAACTATTATATTTACTGTCAAATGTAAAACATTAATCCCCCAATAAAGAAAATTTAAAATAAAAAAAAGGAAGTAGTAGAATGGAGAAAATATATTAAAAAAAAAAAAAGCAGAAAGGAGGGGGAGAGCACACCAGGCAGTGGCATGCCCATAGAATACACTTGTTACCATGTGCAAGGACTCAGGCTCGAGCCCCCACTTCTCACCTGCAAGACTGAAACTTCAGGAGTGGAAGAGCAGTTCTATAGAAATATTCCGTCCTCTCCTGCTCTTCATCCCCCTCAATTTCTTTTTGTCTTTATAAAAAAAAGAGCTGTAAAAATGAAAGAAAGAAAGGAAGGAAGGAAGGAAGGGATAGAGAGAGAGAGAGAGAAAGAAAGAAAGGAAGGGGCAGCAGTGGGACATCTGGTTAAATGCTTACATTATAGTCTGCATAGACCCAGGTTCAAGTCCCTGGTGTCCCCACATGCAGGGCTTGGGTGGGGAGGCTCATGAGTTTTGAAGCAAGGCTGCAGGTGTCTTTCTGTCTATCTCCTCCTCTTCTCTCAATTCCTCTCTGTCTCTAACCAATAATAAATAAAATAAAATATTAAAGTGAAAGGAAAGAAGGAAGGGAGGAAGGAAGGGAGGAAGGAAAGAAGGGAGACAGGGAGCGGTGGGAGGGAGGGAGAAGCAGCAGCAGAACAGGGTAAGGCCCCAAGGCATATGAGTACTCTCCATCTGACCTGAATTTGGCCTGAAACAAACAAAACATTGATCCAGGTCATGGCCGTGACTCGACAATGCACTGTTTTAGAAGAGCCTGTTTCTGTGTGCTGAGGATGGCCTGGACTAGCTGGGTCTCATTCAGGTTCCCACCACACTTTGCCAAGCAGATCAGAATTCTGTGACCTGCAGTTACAGGCTGCCGGGAAGAGGTGGTATTAAGATCAAAATACTTGTCAAGAGTTGGAAAGCCTCCTTCCTTGACAACTGATTATGCCCCCTGTATTTTGAATTTTATTTTGGTTTGTCAGTTGTTTAACACATTTCCTTTACATTGTGTCTAGTAGGAGAATTTCCTACCATACATCAAATAGTGCTGGGCAGTCCTAATCTTTTATTGGCTCATTTAATATAAAATTAAATGCTGCCTTAAAAATATCTCAAGTTATAATTCAGAAAAAATAACAACAATAATGCTGGAGAGGTTGTGGGGACAAAGGAACCCTCCTGCACTGCTGGTAAGAATGTCAATTGATCCAGCCCCTGTGGAGAGCAGTCTGGAGAACTCTCACAAGGTTCAAAGTGGATCTGTGACCCTGCAATTCCTCTCCTGGGGATATATCCTAAGGAAGCAATCACAACCATCCGAAAAGATCTTTGTACACCTATGTTCATAGCAGCACAATTTGTAATAGCCAAAACCTGGAAGCAACCCAGTGTCCAACAACAGATGAGTGGCTGAGCAAGTTGTGGTCTATATACACAATGGAATACTACTCAGCTGGAGTGGGGTGGGGTGGGGTGGGGGAGAGTACAGGTCCTGGAACATGATGACAGAGGACTTAGTGGGGTTGTATTGTTATGTGGAAAACTAAGAAATGTTATGCATATAAAAACTATTGTATTCACTGTCAAATGTAAAATATTAACCCCCCAATAAAGGAAAAAAAATAAAGATAAAAAACGTTGAGGGAATCGAGTGGTAGTGCAGCGGGTTAAGCACACATGGTGCAAAGCACAAGGACCAGCATAAGGATCCGGATTCGAGCCCCCAGCTCCCCACCTGCATGGGAGTCGCTTCACAGGCGGTGAAGCAGGTCTGCAGGTGTCTGTCTTTCTCTCCCCCTCTCTGTCTTCCCCTCCTCTCTCCATTTCTCTCTGTCCTATCAACACTGATGACATCAATAACAACAATAATAATAACTACAACAATGGGTAGTTGACTCTGGACTATGATTGCAGAGGAGGACCTAGTTGGGGTTGTACTGTTATGTAGAAATCTTATAAATGTACAAACTATTGTATCTTACTGTCAACTGTAAACCATTTAACACCCAATAAAGAAAATTTTAAAAATTGAGGAAGTCAGGCAGTAGCGCAGCAGATTAAGTACATGTGCATAGCGTGAAGCGCAAGGACCGGCTTAAGGATCCCAGTTCAAGCCCCTGTCTCCCCACCTGCAGGTGAGTTGCTTCACAAGCTGTGAAGCAGGTCTGCAGGTGTCTTTCTCTCCCCCTTCTCTGTTGTCCTGTCCTCTCTCCATTTCTCTCTGTCCTATCCAACAATGACGACATTAATAACAATAACTACAACAATAAAAAGCAACAAAAGGGAATAAATAAATAATTTTTTTTAAAAATTTAATTAAATAAATTAAAATGTGGAAGAAAATAATGTGATGATAACAATATCTATCCATTGTCTTCTTGAACCCTAAGACAGCAAGAACCTCACATTTCCACTATAGAGCCTATATTTCCCCCAGTCCTGGAACCTTAGGGTGGGACCCACTTTCCTACATGCTTCTCTCAATTCATACCAAATAATATGACATCCGCTGATCCCAACCTAATCAATACAAGGAGTGCCACCCCAGCATGCTTCACTTCAGACTGTGTCCAGAGACTTCAGGTATGGAATGACAACCTTTCAGCTTCATTACTCGGTTGAGACCTTTCCTTTCATAGTATTCTCTAATTCCATTCCAGGTGGTTCACTTCCTAACAAAGTTCCAAAACCTAGATATAGACCAGGTCCCCTGAGATAGAGCATATGTTCACAGGTATCCATAAACTAGGGCAAAATATTATACCTGAAAGCAAAAGTACACAATAGTCTGCAGTGAGTATCCCCAACACCTCATCTGCACTATTCTAGCCTTTAGGTCCATAATTGGTCAACAATTTGTTTGGCTTTGTATGTTAACTCTCTTTTCAGCCACCAGGTTCCGGATGCCAGCATAATGCCAAACAGAGTGCCCTGGACTGACGACCCCACCAGTGTGTCCTGGAGCTCCGCTTCCCCAGAGACCCACCTTACTAGGGAAAGAGAGAGATGGGTTGGGAGTATGAATCCACCTGTCAACGCCCATGTTCAGCGGGGAAGCAATTACAGAAGCCAGACCTTCCACCTTCTGCATCCCACAATGACCTTGGGCCCATACGCCCAGAGGGTTAAAGAATAAGAAAGCTATTAGGGGAGGGGATGGGATTTAGAGATCTGGTGGTGGAAATTGTGTGGATTTGTACCCCTCCTATCCTACGGTTTTGTTCAATGTCTCCTTTTTAAAATTAATTAATTAATTAATTTTTAAAAAGAGAGAGAGAAGGATGCATATGGGATGATCTCATTCATGGGCAGAAGTTGAAAAACAAGATCAGAAGGGAAAACACTGAGCAGAACTGGCACTGGATTTGACATATTGCACCAAAGTAAAGGAGTCTGGGGTTGGAGGATGTTCAGGCCCTAGAACATGATGATGGAAGAGGACAGGGGGGTGGGGCATGGACTGCTACGTGGAAAACTGAGAAATGTTACACATTTACCAGCTACTTCATTTTACTGTTGACTGTAAACCATTAATCCTCCCAATAAAGAGAATATATATATCCTGAGGCTGGGAAGCTGACTCAACTGGAAAGCCTTGGATGTGCATGCCTAAGACAGTTTAATTCTCATCACCAGATGTGATAATGTCTCTCTATCTCTCGCTTTCACTTTCTCTCTCTTCCTTCTATCTCTCCTCTGCAACAAAATCATTTTTTAAATATATATCTCATGAAATCTATGGTGCTTATCTTTGGGATGTGGAAGGCTGGAGACACAGAAAATTGGTGAGAAGTGGAGTGTGGAACGAACTACACCCTCTAGTCTTACAATCTTATAACCCACTAGTCATCCCATATAAAAATGAAAACATATCCAAGATCTTGACTAAATGAAATTTAGCTTCACTGCAGGTGGGGGGTGGGAACTCAATGAGTCCTTGCGCTTGGTGATATGTGTGCTTAAATGACCCTCAAATAACTGTTTTTTTTTTTAAGGGAAGCAAAGGGGCTTCTCCAGTAGGGGATTGTCAGCAGACCCAAGGGTGGGGGAAAAATGCTGAAGAGTCTGCCTGGTTCAGCTCAAATATCAAGTAAGAAATAGGGGCTATCCCTACAGACACTTCCAGAGAACTGAGTGCTCTATAAATCCTTCACTTGAGCGGTGATTTCCTCCATGAGAAGGTAGCCGTGTGCACAGTGTCACCTACACTGTACGTTCACAATGATCATGTGGAATGAACATCTGTCCTGGCAGACCATACCATAGAGGCCACATGTGCTCACATCCGGGTCTGTATAGTGACTCTCTGACCTTAACACAAAGACATACTCATCTAAGGATGTGTTTCCATGAATGTAGTGCATGACTGTACATAGGAAATACTGTCCTTCCCAGGACGAAATTCTAATTAATCAGGATAATTTGTCTGGGAGAGAGAAAACAATAAATAAATAGCAGGACTCCAAAAGAGCATTATTTTCTTACCACTTCAAAGTTCCATAACCAAACAGTAGAACAGATTTGAAGATTCTTTTTGAACAATCAGAAAGACTGCATGGAAAAATTCAAAGCAAATTTTGGGTGGGGGGGTGGGAAGAAGGCGATTCAAGAGAAACTAAAAATTCTTTTAAAAAGTAAGATCGGTTGTAGCGGTATAGTAGAAGTAACTTCAGTGGATTTTAGATCATAGAGCAACATTTCTGCATTAGAATCATTTTATACACTATTCAAAGTCATGGAAACGAAAGTCACTTATATTACCACTAAACAAAAATAATGGCTTTTCTTGTAACAAAATGAAACTGGACGCAGATAATGTACAGTGTGCATAGTCTTTTAAACTTAGCATAGTGTAAAACATACCCTTATTACTTCAGCTTTCTTTGAGAAAACTCTGATATCTCACAATTTTTCTCAGTGACTGATATGTGCATGTTTTGACATCGGCTTAAGCATTCCCTTAATATAATAGAAATGTCATTAATAGATTACTGATATTAAAAGGGACACAAATAAGGAACATCTTAAGTTGTCATTTAATGAATTTTCTTTCCAGTAGCAGTAGCCTTGGCTCCCTCACTAACTATGTGGATATACATTTCTAATTTTCTTAGTTGGAGCACTGAGAAACTATTTCTGGCTGATTCACCTACTCTTCTAGGGAAAAAAATTACAAAACTTATTTTCAGCTATTCTTGATAATAAAGGGGGGGGGGAGACAAGAAGTGGAAACCATTCAGTCCTGCTTCTTCCAGTTTCTACTTGACCTGAAAATGCATAAAAACAGATCCAGAGAAAGCCTGGACATTGTGGGTGGCCTTGAAGTATTTTTTTATGATAACAAATTTTGTTTTTTCTTTTGTACCAGTCAGAAGGGTTTCCCTCCTCTCCTCATCAAGAGGTTAGGAAATGTTCTAGTTTATATAAAACAATTTTTTTTCTTTATACAATTGCAACTAATTTTCTACTGTTCCTGTAAGTCATAGAATTGCCAAACCAAGGAGAAAAACAAAAAGATGACTGGGTGAATAGCTAAAATTGAGAGCCAGGAGAGTTCAATGGTGTGGTGACGCAGAGGCATGTGTGTGGGGTGCATAGACAGCAAAGCTGGCAGCCAGGAGACCCAGAGAACAGATCAGGAGAGGTGCTACCGAGACCTTGGTTGGAGAATGATGCCTTTAGAGGAGGAGAGAAAGACAGAACGAAGTTTTTTTTTTTCCAGTGTCATGAAATTGTTCATTCAAAACAGCTCCTTTGATGCAAGATCCACCTGGAGACTTTCATGAGATCTGTGACAAAATAAGGCCTAGTGTCTAGGACAGCCTGTGCGAAATGCATCATGGAACACAACCACAGACTGGTGTCCTTCACCTGTTGGAAAAGCTAAAACAAGGAGAGTTATAGAAAGGAAATCCTGTCCAAACCTACACATCACAGGACTAACTCAGATTCATTTGAGGCCTAGTTAAAAGAAAAGTACTTCCCAGGGATCTTCTCACCAATATTGCCCACTGTTAAAAAAAATAACAATAATAATAATCACTGGGTCCCATTTGTCAAGGGCAGTGACGCCATCTGTGTGAAACTCTAAAGTTGCCATTTTGTGAAAAAGCTCCTTTACCTAAGACTCAATTTACCTCTCCAGATATCCCGTATACTCAATCAGTCTCTGAAGAAAACTTTTAAAGTGTCCAGTGATACGATAAGTTTACAGTGGTTGTCCTTCCTTCCCCAGTGTCAGCGAGGGCCACTAGTGAGTTTTAAAAAAGAAAGAAAGAAAGAAAGAAAGAAAGAAAGAAAGAAAGAAAGAAAGAAAGAGAAAGAAAGGAAGGGAGGAAGAGAAAGAAAGAAAGAAAGAAAGAGAAAGAAAGGAAGGGAGGAAGAGAAAGAAAGAAAGAAAGAAAGAAAGAAAGAAAGAAAGAAAGAAAGAAAGAAAGAAAGAAAGATGCACAGCAACAGGAGCAGAGCATAGAGGCCTGGGAGTGGGAAAGAGAAGGCGGGAGGAGTTTGCCTCAGAGGCTCAAGTAGCAGCCTGCTCTTGGCAGGGGCTGTTGCTGATTTTCCTTGGCTGGCTCTGACTACCTGTCTGAAGGCACAGCTACGCAGGAAGGAAATTTTTCAAGAGATTAAACTATTATTGTTTCCTGTGCAGCTGTCTTCACTGGTGTATGAAAAAAGCAAAGAAAAGAAGAGAAATACATATAAGGGCACTTGAAAAGAAATTTGTCTGAATAGTGGGGTTGTTATGACTCATCACCCCCTCTCTTCAGGATTCCGCCAATTTCCTCAGGAAAGTGGCTGATGGGGCCGGCGGATTTATCCAGGGCCTAACTATGAGATGTCATCAAGGTGATTAATGGTGAGCTCACCATCAGAGAGAGTTAAGAGTTTATAAAAGCGTTTTCTAATGGTTTGGAAGGGGCGGGGGGGGGGGGGAACTCACTTGTCTTATTGCCAACTTGTTTCAACAGTTTTAAAAAAAAAACCTCTTTGTGCCCGCCCCCCCAAACTCATGTGACCAACTGTTAAAGGTCCTTGTATTCTCTGATCTTTACACGTTTGTTTAAAAAAAAAAAAGATTCAATTTTCTGTTTATAGAAAAGTGGATGAGGGAAAGGACGCAACATGTATTTCCACCATGACTAGTGATTGCTGTTCCTGGCAACAGGTAAGTACAGCAAAGGCAATTCTTTACCCGACTCTGCCTTACTGGTTACACCACCTTAATACAAATAGTCATTGCTGGAGGGTATTCTGAGATGGTTTTCACAGTCCAGACAAAACTGCCCTGTGGGTGTCATCTCAGAAAGTAGGTGATGGCATTGGCGGCCCCTGTTAGTACCTAGTGAGTGTACCCTTTAGGGATGTCCTATTACCACACATGTTCCCAAATGTGACCTTCCAGTAAGACCTGGTGATCCCTCCAGCAGTCACAAACCAGCCAACTTTGTTTAAAAGGATCTAGATGAGTGGCGAGTGGCTTCTTTTTACAGCTGAATTCACTGTAAGGTAGTTAGCAAAATATCTGAAATAGCAAATTAACCACTGGCCAAGTCATGCGGTAATGTGTCAAGAGGTGTTTGTAAGAATCAGATTGTCATTCTTGATCAGGTACAAGCGTGTTTTGTAGAGGGCGGAAGCCTGAAGACTGGGTGCATTCTCTGATGTGTTAATAACGGAAATACAGGGGGATGGGCGGTAGCGCAGTGGGTTAAGTGCACATGACGCAAAGCTCACGGACCGGTGTAAAGATCCAGGTTCGAGCCTCCTGCTTCCCGCCTACAGGGGAGTCACTTCCCAAGCAGTGAAGCAGGTCTGCAGGTATCTATCTTTCTCTCCCCCTCTCTGTCTTCCTGTCCTCTCTCGACTGCTCTTGTCCCAGCCAACAATGGCAGCAATAAGAACACACTAACAACAACGATAAACAACAAAGGCAACTAAAGAAGAAGAAGAAAAAAAAAAAGCCTCCAGGAGCAGTGGCAGGCACCAAGCCCCAGTGATAACTCTGGAGGCAAAATAAAATAATAATAATTGAAATATAGACAACTGCCTCCAACTGTTCTGTGAGAAACACACACAAAGTGTTTGCTTTGACTCTTGCATCATTTTGTAAGTTGACTTCAATCAACATGAGAAACCTGATACAGCGGCAGTACAGGCTAGTCCTGAGTTCCCACCTTTATTTAGTAAACACGGGTGAGGAAAGAGCCTCTACAGTGGCAGAAATCCACACCACTCACCCAGTACCTGGAAGGATCATAGGACTGAGAGTTCCACGATGACCACAGAAAGCCGTGCAGATAAGGAGTTTCTTACAACAGAGTGAGGTAAGTGATATGACAGCAATAGGTTCATACACGCACTTGGCATGGTGGAGGAGGGGGGGAGACACAGAATCTCAACGCCTCAGTATAAGTCACTTTGCATAGCCACAGTGTTCTCTCAACTCGCGTTGCACCAGTCATTCTAAAATGTCGCCAAGTCTCAACCAACCAAGCGTTTTCTGTCAGGTATTCACAGGGGCTGCATGTTGCAGAGTTCTCGGCAAAGGATAAGTCACTTGGCCATGATTTTGTATTGGGATTGCATGCATTCACAATTAATGATGTGAGGATACTTATGATGCAATTCTTTTTTTTTTTTTTTTTTTTTTGATATTACAACCATAAGCAAGACTTGGAGGGCTTGTCTGAAAAGGAGTGGAGCATTTAAATGCAACAAGAGTAGAAGGGGGGAGTCGGGCGGTAGCACAATGGGTTAAGTGCAGGTGACTCAAAACACAAGGACTGGCGGAAGGATCCCGGTTCGAGCCCTCCGGCTCCCCACTTGCAGGGTGTCTGTCTTTCTCTCCCCTTCTGTCTTCCCCTCCTCTCTCCATTTCTCTCTGTCCTGTCCAAAAACGACATCAAAAAGGAAGAGTAGAACGAAATGAAATCATCTTCATGTCATCAGAATCAGGGGAAGGGAAGGGAAGGCAGTGAGAGCAAAGGAGAGTCCCCAGGATGAGAGTCAGCTGCCACTTTCAGTCACATGAGGCCCTCCATGGTAAGGCTGCCTTATATTATCTTTGTGGTGCATGTACATCCTCCCTCCCTCCCTCCCTCCTTCCTTCCCTTCTTTGAACTGAGCTGGTATAGAGCCAGTGTAAAAGAATGATGCCCCTAGGTTTGAAGCCCATCTATTTCAACACACTTAATACAGTCCCCCGGTACTGAGGATATCCTAACTCAGCATTCCTTAAATGAAAAACTTGAGGTGGGATGAATCATGCTGTGCTCCTACTCTCCTCCTAGCCCTCACATTCTGTATCCTACTTCTTCTATATTTGTTGCTAAGAAAAACTTGAAGCAGCTTCCTTCCCTTTTGCCATATAATAATATTCAGGTGGGATGGTGGGTAGCCCAGGACAAACTTTGGAACTTGGAACTTGGGTCTTCAAAAACCACATAATGGATCACAACAAGTCTCTTCTGGAGCAGCAAGATCCAGAAAAGACTCAGGCTGCTGGGCTCTTATGTTTCCGCTTCCAAGATGTGCAATCAACAGGGTAAGTACCACAGGACCCTAAGCTTTCATGATACCCATGACCCAGATGTCCAAGTCATTCCCTGATTGTTCTCTGCTCACTTCCTGCATCTGAATCAAGAGTCTTGCCACAGAACTCACTTTGCAGGCTTAACTAGGACAACAGAGAAGTTAAACCTTTCTGGAAGGCAAGGATCGGCAAGTGGTTTTTTGATGCATAGCTTCTGAGAGGCTATTTTCTGTGCCTCTCCCTTACTACACACTCCCACTCCACCACCGTCTCGGGCTCTGTACTGGTGTGCTTTAAAGAACATCTCAGCCCTGATGACCACCGTGAGGAGGAAAGCTGACATAGAGAATGGAAAAGGGGAGCCCTCGGGTGTTGGTGCACCCGGTTGAGGGCGCACATGTTACAGTGCGCAAGGACCCAGGTTCAAACCCCCCAGTCTCCACCTGCAGGAGGAAAGCTTCGTAAGTGGTGAAGCAGGACTGCAGGTGTCTCTCTGTCTTTTCCCCCTCTCCATCTCCCCCTTCCTCTCAATTTCTGGCTGTCTCTATCCAATCAATAGATATTAATTTAAAAAAATTAATGGAGAATGGAAAATGGTGAAGGAAGAGGGTTATTAGAGTCATGATGGCGACTCATATATTGTTATACTGTTCATGTTTTGTCCTGATAGATTGTTCTCGTCAGCTGAAGCACCATCTGTTTCTGCCATCACAACACATGGAGATGCAGTAATACAACATGCCCCCACGCCTATCCAAGGAAGTAGCATCTGTTTGCTAGAAAAGGAAAGTCTCTTTGAGTCAAGGAGCTGCTTTGGATAAGTCCAAACAGCATTCAGTATTATCACAAAAGATTAAGTACAGATTCCAGCTCATCTGTAAGCTTCACAGATTATAGTGTAGAGCAGAAAGCTGAAGGAGCTAAATGTTGGGATAATGGGAAAAATGCATTCATAAAAATTCAAAAGGAACTACAACAATAAAACAACAAGGGCAACAAAGGGAATAAATAAATAAAATAAATATTTAAAAAAAAATTCAAAAGGGAAGTATGCTCACTGAATTAGTTGCACAGGGAAAGGGTAGGGGGGAAGAGGAGAAAGAAAATATACATCCATTTCCCTAGACACACATTTTCTGAAAGAAACCTGAATCAGGACACTCAAATGTAATATAACTCTCTATTCGGTGGCTTCTGTGGTCTTTCAGCAAATATTAACTTCTCTGGCTTAGAGTTTATAACTGAACTCCAGTGTGAAATAGTGAAAAGAAAGGGACTACAGAGGACCCATTTAGACCTTCCTGACAAGATCCAGGAAGATGGAGAGGAGGGAACAGGCTGTTTTTCTTGACAGAGGATTTCCTTCACAGAACATGGAAAGCATTCTTTGTGTCAAATGTGGTTCGTACTCCCCCAGCCGCACAAAGAGTAGTTTCAGTAGCTTAAAATCAACATGGAAGGGCTGGGAGAGGTGTGACTGTGTCAGCCTAGACAGAACATGAACTAACTCACAGCCATGTCTTGGACAGAGGCAGTGTTGCAATGAGTGCACAGGAAAAAAATGTTATTACCTAATCATTTCCCACCAAGGAAAGTGGTGTCACCTACTTAGCAGGTATTGCAGGCACACCCAGCCAAAAGGTGGACAAGAGGCAATATGAACACAGTCTCCAAAAATGCCTGGAAATACATAGTTGCCCTTTCAAGGAGGAAGAGCAAGAAATGTCCTCCCCCATCAACCACACTCCCCATTCTTTCGGATGGAATGACTCATGGTTTACAACATCCCAGGTGACTTGCTCTCTAAGCTGTGTGTGCATTTCCCTCTGAACATATGGACCTCAGCATAGAGTATATATGATGAAAGCAGTATGGAAGTATAGACAAAGTTATTTAAGAAGAATGCCCTTCAATTACACAATCAAAATATGGATAGTTTTTTTTTGCTTTGCTATTTACTTTCACCAGAGCACTGCTCAGCTCTGGCTTATGGTGGTGTGGGGGATTGAACCTGGGGCTTTGAAACCTCAAGCATGAGTGTCTCTTTGTATAACCATTATGCTGTCTCCCCTGCCTACATTATTATTATTATTATTTATTGGATAGGCACAGTCAGAAATCAAGAGGGGAAGGAGAGAGAGAGAGAGCACTGCAGCACTGCTTCACCACTGGCAAAGCCTTTCCCCCACAGGTGGGGACTGGGGGCTCAAACCCAGGTCCTTGCACTTTGTAATGTGCACCCAACCATGTGTGCTATCATCCAGCCTCTCTATATATATTCTTTATTAAGTACAAGAGAATAATTTCATCACTTGTCTTTAAGGCAAACAATATTAGATCTCATCAGTGTGTGTTACTAAGACAGTACCTCTCAGAGTGAAGACTTGGACCAATAACATCAGTTAGGAACTTAATGAACCAACAAATTCTAGGATTCTACTTGACCTGATTAATCAAAATGCTACAGGTTAGTTGACTCACCCAAGGTTTTAGCAAGTCCTCCTCTTCTCCTTCTCATTGAGATGCAAGCTCAGGTATGACAATCTATGATGCAGTCTATGGTCTCTACTCAGCCGGATGCCTTTGTAAAGCAGAAGTCAGTCTACTGTGCTTCATGGGACCAAATTCAGACAGCTCCCTGTTTCATAAATGATATTCTAGTGGGACATTGTACTGCCATTCTTTTGCATATTACCTACAGTGCCTTTCAAAGCACAAGGGCAGAGTTGAGTTGTTTTGAGACAAAGGCCAGATGACAAACAAAACCAAAACTGTATACTATCTGGATCTTAATAGAAAAACAAATTGCCAGCATTTGTCCTAAATACTGATTGCATTAGGGTGAAATGGGTAAGAATGCTATCAAAAATGTATAGTGTAATGCCAGATCCATCAATTACTAACTGGGATGCCATGATTAAGTCTCTTCACTACTCTGAGAACAGCTCAGCTTCAATCAGCACAATTCTGAGGCTCATTTCAGCTCCTTTAGGTTGGCCAAAACTAACTCACCTGTTCACCTCTGCCTTCTCCCACTGAGTCTGATAGGAGTTGCTTCTGAAGACCCTTCCTATAGAACATCCTGCACCTCAACGGCTACTCTGAATTGGCCTCCGAGTAGAGCCAGTCCACGTCAACTCCAAACGTGGAAAAGATGTTTGGAGCTGTCTGACATAAAGGACTGTGGTTAAGAGAACAATACTCCTCTCAAAGACAGACAGACACACACACACCGATTCCCAGCACCACATGGGAGTGGCATGAACACTGGGGAGGCTCTGACGCTATATCATTCCCTGATTCTCTCTCTCTGTCTCAGAATGAAAAGTACCTCAGAACAGTGAAATCATGCATGCTGTATGGCTTTTCAAATAATAATAATAATAGTAATAGTAATAATATATACAATGTTTGGGGGTCTAGCAGTAGGAAAGTTCCAGGTTGTTGCAGAGAAGAATTACAGTTTGGGTTGAAACTAAGTAAATACATAATTCACTGTGGGATGCCATAACATCTGTCTCTGTGGATCTTGTATAGTTGAATATCTCTGTTCAGGAGGGAGGGTGGAGGAGAAGGAGATGAAACTGAAGAAGAGGAAAAAAAGATAAGGGGAGAAAAAGGAGAAGGGGAAAGGGAAAAAGGAAGGTAAAGAAAGATGAAAAAAGAAATGAAGGAATAAAGAAATCAAGAGAGGAATGGAAAGAAAAAAAAAAAAGAAACAGGACCAGGAAATAGCATGCCCAGGAGGGTACCTGTTCTGCTGTGCATGAGGCCTTGAGTAGGAGTGCGAGCACCACATGGGACAACCTCCTAGCTGTCTCAAACATGGAGAACAGAAAATTGGACCAGGGAAGATGGTCAGATGTTTCACACATACATTCGGCCCTGAGTTTGTTCCATGGTGAAGAAGAAGAAGAAGGAGGAGGAGGAGGAGGAGGAGGAGGAGGAGGAGGAGGAGGAGGAGGAGGAGAAGGTGTCAGAGGAGGAGAAGGAGAAGGAGAAGGAGAAGGAGAAGGAGAAGGAGGAGAAGAAGAAGGAGGAGGAGGAGATGGAGAAGGAGGAGGAGGAGGAGGAGGAGGAGAAGAAGAAGAAGAAGAAGAAGGAGAAGGAGAAGGAGAAGGAGAAGGAGAAGGAGAAGGAGAAGGAGAAGGAGAAGGAGAAGGAGAAGGAGAAGGAGAAGGAGAGGAGAAGGAGGAGGAGGAGAAGGAGGAGAAGGAGAGGAGAAGGAGAAGGAGAAGGAGGAGAAGAAGGAGAAGGAGAAGGAGAAGGAGAAGAAGGAGAAGAAGGAGAAGAAGGAGGAGGAGGAGAAGGAGAAGGAGGAGAAGAAGAAGGAGAAGGAGAAGGAGGAGAAGAAGGAGAAGAAAGAGAAGAAGGAGAAGGAGAAGGAAGAGGAGGAGGAGGAGCAGAGCAAAGTGGTCATGCAAAAGGATTTCAAGCCCGAGACTCTGAAATAACAGGTTCAATTCCCAGCACCACCATATGCAGTACTTTGGTAAAAATTTTAAAAATCAACAAAGTCCACTGGGAGCAGTGAAATCACATAAGCATGAAGCCCTAGCAAAGCCTCAGCAGCAAAACAGACAAACAAACAGGTTGAGCCTGTGCCCCCAACTCTATTCTGAAAGCAAAGTCCATTATGACCTCCTGAGCCCAAGAGCAGCAAATAAAAGCACGGCTTTTGACTTTCAGGAAACTGAATTTAAAACTGGGCCCCCATGTTCATTCCCAGACAAAGCATATTGGAAAACTGCTTCTTAGTCACCTAACCGAAGCTGGGTGCGTCTGTCTCCAGAGAAACACACTGTAGCATTATGGTGAGTCAACTCCTGTTCCTCCAGACCCTTTCAATCTGCGCAATCTAAAGAAAGAAGGAAAATAAAATCTGATTTCTCTAACAGCCTTAATCAATGGCCCCAGTGTTGACAAGGGAATCAGTCTGGAGAGCAGGAGAAAAGTTTATAAGCTGCTAATGAGGGCTTAACACCCTTTGAGAGACAAATAGCTCCAGTCAGCAGACCCAGGCCCCCCAAAAGGGAAATGAGTTCTGTGCTCAGCAGGTACCAGGCAGGGGCCACACAACAGCTAGGCAGCACAGTCAGAGGAGTTAATGAACCTTCCTACCAGGTCCCTGCAAATGCCAAGGCTGACAACCAGAAAAGCACACACTCACAACAGTGACAAGTCGGTTGGTGGCTGCCATCTCATGACTCTTCCTCTTTTGACTGATGCGAGATTCTTCTGTGCACTTCAATCACTAACAGAAAACAAGCATCCATTGTTTGACCCTGTTTGTGCCAGACACTCTTCCAAATGTTTCTGATGCAATCTGGAGTGAGATCTTCAATATCCCCACCCATGAGGATGATATTCAGGACAGAGGAAGAGACAGAAAAACAAACATTCAGATAAGTACCTAGTGTGATTTAGGGTGATAATAGGATCTCTGAGTAAAACCACAGCAGGGGCGAGAGGCAGACCTTCTTCTTGGTTTCTGCTTAGTAAAGGGCGTCATAATCCCTCCCACTCCACTGTTGGGGTCAGCTCAGGGACAGACACAGAGTTAAGCCTAGACACTTTAATGCACCACACCAGTATACATGTTCCCCATGACAGCAGGGAAGATGATAAATGGTGCACAGGAAATGTGGCTTGGAAAGGAAGTGAAGGTACTTTGTTGGGTTGGCATTGTATAGAGATTAACAGCCATGTTGCTCTAAATACATTAACCAGATTTTTTTTTCCATTTGTACAGGGGTAATGAATGCAATGTATTAAATATGTAATGTCTTATCTACATGAGCTTGACTACAGAAAACTGATAAAATGTTCTCTGAGTCAAAAGAAAGTGAAGGTGGGGCCTTATAAAAGTCAATGTTATGGGCATGGTCTCTGATTATCTCCCTGGCTACCTGAAAGCTTCAAAGTGTAAACAAGCCTCTCTCTCTCTCTCTCTCTCTCTCTCTCTCTCTCTCTCTCCCTCCCTCCCTCTCCCTCTCCCTCTTCCTCTCCCTCTCCCTCTCAGCAGGTGTGCCACAACCTATTACCCAAGTACTTTATTTAACAACAGTAATCACAATCATAATTAGTATTACTCTTTTTAATCACAATCATAATTAGTATTACTCTTTTTTAACCATAGTGATTGCTGGAGAAATGAATCTAATGCTCCCAGTGGCCTTTTCCTTTCTTTCCTCCTTCCTTCCTCTCCCTCTCCCTCTCCCTCTCCCTCACCCTCACCCTCACCCTCACCCTCACCCTCACCCTCACCCTCACCCTCATCTTCACCTTCTCCCCATATGTACTCAGCATGTGTGTTCCCACTTTTACTGAATACAGCTTAAAATTCCTGAATATTATACTTTTCTCTCTAATTTTTGTTGAGTATAAGTATGACTTATCTACAATCACATGGGAACCATCTTGGTTTAACCTCCAAATACACCATCACAGTTCCCTACTCCAGCCCCTGGGGGAGGAGGCATTTGCCATGTAAGCCATGGTAAGAAATTCAGACCTTCTCATAAGTTGCTAGAACTTATCAGAAGATGTCAACCAAAAGAATACTAGAATCTGAATGCAGCTTAGAAGGATAACTTTTGCTACTGAGTAGACAATGATGTTTAGAGGGACAGACAGGAGAGTTGTAGCTATAGTGCTGGTGCAGAGGTGGGGAAAGGAAAGAGCTTGAGGGTCATGGAGAGAGATCAGTCTACTAGAGCACCAACTAGAGTGTCCAAAGCTCCAGAGGCTGTAGGTTCAATTCCTGACACCAACTTATGCCAGAACTGAGCAGTACTCTGGAATCTTAACAATAAATAAAATGAATTTTAGAAGGTAGATTTCAACGTGTGAGAAGTTAAGAAAATAAGACACTGGCTATTACAAATTGTATTGCTCTGTACATCGGTGGACACAGATCTGTTTGGATGGGTGTGTTGGGATCCTTAGGATCTATCCTCAAGAGAGGAACTGCAGGGTCATAGGGTAGGTCCATTTCTAGCCTTCTGAGAGTTCTCTAGACTGCTCTCCACAGAGGTTGGACCAATTTACATTCCCACCAGCAGTGCAGGAGGGTTCCTTTGCTCCCACAAGCTCTCCAGCATTTGACACCTTTTTCTGATAAATGACATTCTCATAGTAGCCCAAACTTGGAAGCAATCTAGCAATCAACAATAGATGAGTGGCTAAGAAAGTTGTGGTGTATATATGCACAATGGAAGGATACTCAGCTATCAAGACTGATTAAGTCACCTTCTTCACCTTCTCCTGGATAGACCTTGAAGGAATCATGTTAAGTGAGATAAGGCAAAAAGAAAAGGATGAATATGGAATGATTTTACTCATAGGAAGAACTTAACAAGGACAGAAAGGAGAAACGCAAAGTAAACTTAGACTGTATGGTATATTACACCAAAGCAAAGGGCTCTGGGGAAAAAGGGCAGGGAGAAGGGTTTAGGGTTTATGGGGGGGGGGGGTGTCCCTGGTACATAATGATTAAAAAGGACCTAAGTTTGGTGTCAGAATTTGTTGCAGACACCTACCATGGCAACATGAGAAATTTTACCCATGTGTCAGCAAATGCACTGTAAGCCATTAAGTCCCCAATAACAGAATTGAAGAATAGCATCTAACTCTACTATGAATGTTTCAATAGTTAAAGGATAGTTTGCCAAGTATGCAGTTAAACAGATTCTTTCATGGGTAGCTTGCTATAAATACAATAAATCTCATGAAAGAAAACAAATAAAACATTTTAGAAAATAATAATAATAAGACTGGCAATTTGTAGGTTTTAGAAGGAACAAAAGTATTGCAGAAGATGTCTAGATTTCAGCTGGAATCAAAGTGGCACCACTTATTAGAAATTCCCCTGGGAGTCGGGTGGTAACGCAATGGGTTAATGCACATGGCATAAAGTGCAAGGACTGGCGGAAGGATCCCGATTCAAGCCCCCCTGCTCCCCACCTGCAGGGGTGTTCCTTCACAGGCGGTGACGCAGGTCTGCAGGTGTCTGTCTTTCTCTCCCCCTCCCTGTCTTCCCCTCCTCTCTCCATTTATCTCTGTCCTACCCTAACAACGACGACATCAATAACAACAATAACTACAACAACAAGGGTAACAAAAGGAAATATATATGTATTATATATATATATATGTTGAAATTCACATCTATGGGCTGGGGAAGCAGCATAATGGTTCCGCAAAAAAAAAAAGCCTTTCAAGCCTGAGGCTCAACTTAGAATTCCAAAGACTTGACTGCATTCTAGACTGACTGACACACACCTGGGAAAGTGGGTGTGAGTTTGTTACTGCTATTGCACACAGGTTGACCTTTGACTTCAACAACAACAAAAATCCTTCATTTGACCTTTTTTCTCGAAAAGGTCAATACTGCTCATCAATATTTCCCTGTAGTCACCATTTGTAGGACACTCCTCCACTTAAGTTTCATAACTATTTAGTGTGCATGTGTGTGTATTTTGCTTTTGGCATGAAAGTCTACAGTTCAGCCTGTTGACTAGAGCTCAACTTGTGTTAAGGCCGCTTATCTTTTCAAATGTTACCTCAAGTGTTTTCACTGATAAAACAAGTCAAGTCCTCACCTCTTTGAGTGCCAGGCATGGCTTCCAGTGAGAGCAGTTTATCTCATGTGTCAAACTCTGTACTGGTCCCAGCAACCAACCTGACTAGTTGTGAAAGATTTATTATGCCCTTTGACCTGTCACAAATCAGAAAGAAAAAACTGAAAATCTCCTTCAGAATCCTTCAACATCTTTTCAGTGTCTTGATCTAAGGCAGTAGTGCGATGGTTATTCTGCTCTGCTCACTGCTCTACCTTTGCATCTTGGACTTGGAATGTCTCCATGTGTGCATCATCAACCCTTGAGGTCTTTCCTGTGTTGTGTGATTCCCTTATCCTTCAACTGAGATTCAGCTGTAAGGACTATTGAATAAGTAAAGGTTGGATTGAAGTTGTCATCTCTGTCAACAAAGAAGTCAGTCACATGATTGTCAGTCATCAGAGGCAAAGTGAGGAAGAATCATTTCATAGCATCCCATCTCATTACCATCACTCACCAGGGTGTTATTCCTTTTGCAGTGTACACACACCCAACCTGTCTGACACTCACTATCCTCCAAGTCACCATAATACAGGAAGACAAACCACAGGCAGCCAGGAACAAGCATAAATGTTTATCCCATCATGTGCCCGGTCTATCCAAATAGTAGACATTCCTTGCTTATTGATCATAATTTACTACAGTACTCTAATTCACTTAATGTTGTTATAAAGGAAACTTCTAGATTTATTGAATTTTAAGACTCACCTACAGTTATCTTGGCAGGGACCAAATAATTTTTCAGGCTTATAAGACTCAAAAGTGGGTCATTCCCTATTCTTGGTCTACAGAGAGGGGAAATAATTGAAACTTTCTTGATTTGCTTTCCTGTTGCACTTCAGTTCCCCACTATTGTTGACCCTGTGTCAAATTATAGTGAACTGTAACAGGATAGCATCTTCTTAAACTGGTTAAAAGAAACTTAAATTAACCAGGTAAGGAATAAATTAGTGGGCTAAGGAGTTATCATGGTGGTTATGCAAAAGACTCCAAGATCCCAGGTTCAATCTGTAACTACCATATATCAGAGCTAAAGAGTACTCTTGTAATAAGTAAGTAAATAAGTAAATAAACAATTTGGTGATCAAGTTTATAGAATTTATTATTACCAGAATGGGAGATGGTCATTTTTTCACAGCAGAAAAAAATGATAAGGGATTATGGAAAAAGACATATGCTAGTATAGTAATTATCCTGAGGTTGTTAGAACACCCTCATATAAAATGGACCTTAACCTCAGTCCACATCAATAGTACAAATTGTGTTGTATTCTGAAAGGGTTGGTTATAGTAGTGTGTGCACTCAAGAGGGTGTGCCATCACCATGCGTCTGAAAGAGCTGGTTATAAACAAAGATCTAGTAGATCCCTAGAAGGTCTCTCCCCATAAATTAATTGCCACATGGCATTCCATCATAATCAAGAACCTTTTTAGAGCAATTCTGCATGAACTACCAAGCATCACAAATTACATCTGCATTGTCTAAAAACATTGATCTAAAGAAGCTCTCCCTACTCACTGCCACCACAAGCCACCCAAAATGTCCTCCAACCAGGAACCAATCTGACTGGATTCTCTGGAAGTCATCCATCCTACTTGGCTAGGTGCTTATACAACCCTGTTTCTGTTTTACTTCAGATCCCTGTGTTGGACATGTAGTTACATCTCTTGCTAACAAAGGCCACAGTGAACAAAGAGGGGTCCCCTGTGTACCTCTAGAGAGTAGTGTTCATACTTGATTTTTAATGGTAACTCTTTATGGATCAAAAATGAGACCAATGGGGTATTTGCTCAAGTCAAGAATATTTCTGAGTTTCCAGAGTTCATTCATCTATCTTATGTCCATACCTTAGTAAAGCTAACCATCTACAATGTGTGGGCCAGTTAAATCAACACCCTTGAAAATCAGGGGTCTCTAAGCATATCCAGCTGTTTGCTGTGCCTTAGGATTTTTGTTTGTTTGTTTCTTTTGTTTTGGAATTTTTATTGCTTGTTTTTACCAGAGCACTGCTCAGTTCTGGCTGATGCTGTGTATGTGTGTGTGGGGGGAGGGGGTGGGGGGAGGTTTGTACTTGGGAACTCAGAGCCTCAGGCATGAGAAACACTTTGCATATCCATTATGCTTTCTCCCCTACCCCGTCACTGTGCTTTAGGTAATGAGCAAGATACTTTTTTTTATTTAGTGTTCTTATCCTAGCTACTCAGGGTCATTTTAAAAACTGCTTCTAAGACTAATGTTTACTTGTTTCCCCAGAAATACTTTAATTGGCTTTGTGAAATCAATGGTTCCCTTGATAATTGATAAAAAGAGTGTCTCTTTTCCCTGTCCTGGCAATATCTTGGTTTAAATAACAGGACAGATAATTCTTTCACAAATATGAAAAACAGATTTTCGGAAACAAGCTTATTTTATTAAGCCATGTTATTTAATTTTATCTGACATTTGCAAGTAATTTTTGCTAGTAAAGCACTCTACATTAATACCTTGAGTTCACATAGAGTTTAACAATATGAATTTCCTATCAGAGTAAAGTACAATATATGTTTGGCAGAAGGAAAGTTCATGAGGAATTAACAGTTATCAAATCCCAAAGGGAAACGAATTCACTTTGCTTCTCTCTTGCCAGCTGTCATGCATCCAATTTTCACTTTTAAAATTCTGCCTGTTATCCCAGACTTAGAATCAAGAAGACAGGTAGGTCTTCAGCATATCTATAACCAACCGTGTCAAGTCCAAACATTAACAGGAGATCAGTTGCCACTGACATAGAAAATAAGTATCATCTTCAAATACTTATTTATTTATTTATTTAAGAAAGGAGACATTAACAAAATCATAGGATGGGGGGGGGGTACAACTCCACACAATTCCCACCACCCAATCTCCATATCTCATCCCCTCCCCAATAGCTTTCCCATTCTCTACCCCTCTGGGAGCACGGACCCAGGGTCGCTGTAGGTTGCAGAAGGTGGGAGGTCTGGCTTCTGTAATTGCTTCCCTGCTGAACATGGGCATTGACTGGTCCATCCATACTCCCAGTCTGCCTCTCTCTTTCCCTAGTGGTGTAAGTCTCTGGGGAAGTAGAGCTCCAGGACGCATTGGTGGGGTCTTCAGTCCAAAGAAGCCTAGCCGGCATCCTGATGGCATCTGAAACCTGGTGGCTGAAATACTTTTCATATTAAGAATAGTCTGAATGGGCCATAGGGACCGAGTTGCTTTGATATACTTAAAAAGATGTGTCAGAAACCAATTTCATTTATAGATGAAACGGATTCCTGAAAAGTTGTGTGAATTGAAAATTGTTTATCGGCCCTTACATTCTCACTGACTTGCTTGTTAAAACATACAAAAGATGACTCAGGGTTTTAGATATGAAAACCAAATCATAAGGCAAGCAGCAAGTATTGAAAAGTCATAAGATCTCTAAGGAGAATAGATTATCTACATGATTACAAATAGCACACATGAAAATATACTCTTCTGAGCACACCTTCAAATCTCCACCATTCTCAGGACTTTTGAAAATACTACCTTGTCTGTAAAGAACCTTGACTATCTGGAAAACCCTACTTTCTAAAGGTTCAGTCCAAATATCACCATCTCTACATGCACGATCTTTTTTTCTCTGTATTTCCTAGGAAAAATGCCTGCACTCTTCCATGAACTTCCATTCCCAGCGTCTTACCATTCTTCCATCATAACCGCAGGGACTAAATATTATCATGTTTTGTTTTGTTTTGTTTCAATGGAGAGGTTTACAGTATGGTTGTCGGCACATGGGTACAATTTCTCATCTCACCATGACAGGTGTTTGCAAGACATTCAATCAGCCAACTTGGCTCCTTTTCCACCATCGTGCACCAGGACCTGAAGGCCACCACCCCACCCCTTCCTCCCTGTGCCCCTCCCCATGAGCCCTTTGCTTTTGTGATACACCAAACCACTCAACTTTGACTTTGTGTCTCCCCTTTCTGTTCATACGTCTTAAGATCTTTCCATGAGTAAAAGGATCCCACATTCATCCTTTTCTTACTAGATTATCTCATTAGCAGGGTTGCCTGACAACCTGCACCCTCCACTAACCCCTTTTCTCCCTGGGGAAGAGACATTTAATAAAGCTTCTTGGGCCCACTGGTGCTAAACAAACACAGGGTGAATTCATAAAAGGGAAATCATCTAAAACTGAAATTTTGAATTCTTAACAAGTCTGATTCAGAAACACTTTTTGTCATCATTTGTATTTCTTCTGATGACAATAGATGGGAGTATTTTCAGTTCAGGTGTTCTAAATTAAAGCTTCTGTCTCAAATTTCCGAAATTAAGACTGACTGACTTCCTAGAATCACGCACTTACTCGTTCATATGAAGGCAGATTAGCAGTAGGTTGCACCCCAGAATACTTCAATAGATCATCTGCTAACTGGGGAAAATATTATCCCTAACTGATTATTTAGTGTTACCAAAGAGATTATGTAATTTACAGAGCAGAAACGGTTCTGTTTCTATTTAAGAATGCAGATTGACTTTAAGGTTTATATTTTTCCCTAAATTATGAATACTTGTATACAGATACCCTATCCTTTGGGCCCTGGTCTCTACCTGGGATCCACAACTTTGTTAGAAAGAGTGTCACCTGGAACAGAACTACTAGTAAGTCCCATGAGCTATGAAAGGCCTCACCAGGGTTTTGGAGCTGGAGGGCTGACATCCCAGGCCTGGTGTCTCGGGACACAGTCTGAAGTGAAACATGGAGAGGTGGTATGGTTGCACGGATTCGGTAAAGGTCAGAAAATGCTGTATCAAATGGTCGGGATCAAGAGAAGCATGAAGAAACACAAGCAAAGCCCCAGATGTCCCAGCACTGGGAGAAATACGGATTTTCCAGAGAATGAGGAGAATCCCTTGCTGTGTTAGAGTTTAAGAAGGCAATGGATAATTATTCTGATAACCAAGTTATTTGGGAGCTTGGTTTACTTAGAAGACCCCATGGTTAGGATTAGCTGTTCCATACAAGACCTCACCATGATTTGTGTTGTTTAATTCTATTTACAAATACCTATATTTTAGATACTGACAAGACCAGCTGCTTCTAGTCTCCCTTGTCTAAAATTATAAGTGACTTGATACTTCAAAAAATTTATTATTGGAAATACATTAACAATTTAAGCCCAGTGTTAGGATTCAATCAGTTTACAAATCTGAAACACTAAGTGCTTAGTTAAAGGAATATATACTTAGAACTGAATGAAATCTATGCCATTGAAGAGTTTAAGACATTCAATCAATTTTTCCTTCTCATACTAACTACATAGTGCACAATAGTCTGCAGTGAGTGGACTTAGACTCAATAAGTGCAATAAGTGGAAAGACCTAAAAAATGCATAATAAAGTACTTAATCAAATAATTTCTACTTTGGCCAAGATACCCTCCTCTCCTACCCCTACTTCACTTCCCCCAATCACTCCAAGTCTAACCATTTCCCCAGACAGTACCTTTAGCCTGCCTACATATTAGCTGTCTGGCTCAGGCAAAAATTAGAAAAATCAAGGGCCCCTTGGAATATGCTGAAAATAGACTTGCTAACTTTTTCCAAAATGAAGGCCCCAAGTCTCATCTGCTATATTTTTACCTTTAAGTTCTTGAATATTGAACAATTTGTTCTGCTTTGTATCTTAATGCTTTTCAGCCACCAAGTTGCAGATGCTACCATGACTCCATCCTGACTTCCTTGGCAGATGACCTCACCAATGTCTCCTGAAATTCCACCTCTCCAGAGCCCTGCCCCACTAGGGAAAGACAGAAACAAGCTGGGAGTATGGATCTATCTACCAAGGCCCACGTCCAGTGGAGGAGCAATTACAGAAGCAAGACCTCCCACCTACTGTACCCCATAAAGAATTTTGGCCCATACTCCAAGAGGGATAAAGATTAGAGAACCTTCCAATGGAGAGAGTGGGACATGGAACTCTGGTAGTGGGAATTATTTGAAATTATACTTCTTTTATCCTATAATCTTGTTAATCATTATTAAATCATTAATGAATTTTTGGATGGAAGTTATACCTTACATACAAATAGCAAATGCTATAGACATGGAAAGAGTGAATAGTCAAGAGCCAACACAAATTCACGTGTTATCAATTTCTTTCCCTGTATCCAAACTTAAAGAAAGCTCTGCTTATCATGACTAACAGATATTGTCATTTCTTAATAGAAAGATTGATATTTTGGACACTGAAGAGTAAATGGTACCTCAGAAGTACTCAGCAAGGTGTGTTCACATGTCTGTACAGTTGTTTTTAATTTCACATTATCCTGCTGCTTCATCTAATACAAAGAAGTATGAACTAACATCACTGAATGTATCAAGTCATGAATTTCTTGTTTGCAGTCATCTTTAATAGATGCCTTAAGAGACAAGAAATAAATTCCCTGCTCTGCTATAAAATAAACTGATCTATAAGTTTCTGTCAGTGTGAGTATTTCATGTATGTCTGGGACTGTAAAATAAAATAAACACAACCTAAATAAAATATTTCTCAATCTTCAAGTGCTCCAAGGGGAACATATATTTCTTTGAACCAGGAGTTATCACTGGGACTCAGTGCCTGCATCACTCCAGCACTTTCAGTAGTATTTTTCCCCTCGCCACCCTCCCCTCTGGATAGAGAGTGAAAAGGAAAGGGAGAAAGAGACAAAGAGAGGTGTCACATTACCAGCACCAGTCAAAACACAGCTCAACTGCATGTGAAACTTCCCCCTGTGGATGTTCTCATGTCATGGCCCAGAGCTCAAACTCAGTTCCTTTGGATTGGTAACATGTGCACTCAGTGACCTGAGCCATCTGCCAGTCCCCAAATTCCCTTTATTTCAAAGAACCTTTTAATAGACTTAGACTCTTCTTCCCCCTCTCCTCCTTGCCATTGTGTTCTCCTCTTTTTTCTCATTTTCCTCTTCCTCTTTGTCCTCTTGTTCCCTTTATTCCTTTCTTCTCTTCTGTATTCCTTTCTTTTTTCCTTCTTTTTTTATTCATTCTTTCTTCTTCTTCTTCTTCTTCTTCTTCTTCTTCTTCTTCTTCTTCTTCTTCTTCTTCTTCTTCTTCTTTTTCTTCTTCTCCTCTCCCTCCTCCTCCTTCTTCTTACCAGAGCACTGCTTAGCTCTGGCTTATGGTGGTGCCTGGATTGAACCTTAGACATCTGATGCCCTAGGCATGACAGTTTGTACAATCATTACACTATCTCCCCAACCCTACTTATACTCTTCATAGACTTTTTTTATTTTAATCTTATACCTTACTATACACATGAATTACAATTTACAAGCTAGAAAATAATTTATGCCGGTAGATAATTTTTTTTTCTTTTTTCGTATTTTATGAATTGTGGCCTTTTTTTAACCTACACATCATAGGTATGAGCATTTGGGGCTGAATATCATTCATTCATTCATTTTAATAAAGTGAGGCTGCAAAATTCTAGAAATATTCCATCAATTCAAAAAAAAAAAAAACCAAAAACTAGCTTTCCTTCAAAGACAGGGAAGTGGACACAGTTGAATAGTCCAGTCTAGACAAAGGCAACTCCACATCAAATACACACTCACAGCTCATTTGAGAGCCGATGCCAAGGGTCTGCCTTGAAAATCATATACAGGAGGTGGGGCTATGGAGCAGCATCAGCTGTGTTTCTCTCCTCTCCTCTCCCTGGTCAACTAGAAATACCAAAGGAAATCATCTGGGACTGCAACAAGACTGGAATAGAATGACTTCAGGAACCCACCAAATAACTGGTGAGTGCAAATATGTGTTGCTCCCTGACAGAGAGAAGCCTAGGGAGAGATTAAGTTGCTAGTAAAAGTCCTGAAATTTGCCAGTTGAAACACCACCTCCAGTCTGTTTCACCAAGAAAAATATGGCTGAAGAGAGGAAAGGACTCCCCTGAGACTCACCAAATGCGACTGTGAGTCTCCATTGCTACTCCCTTCAGAAGCTAGAGCAGCAGAGGGGAGGCCCTGTGCTGATACCAGGGGACAGAGAACTAAAGAGGAAACTTAGGAGAAGATCTATACCTCAGTGGCCTAGTGGTGGGGTTGTGAGAGTCTCTTTGCATAACCACTGGATTATCTCTGCCCCACCCTGCTTTATCTCTTGGTCAGGAGTGAGGGATTAAGCTAAGAAGGCTACTTATAGTGTAAAAGCCCTCAGGCTCCCATAGCCTACAGGGAATAAAAAGAACAAAAGAGGCTTTTAATAACTTCTGTGCTCCAACTCAGGGATTAAAATATTATTGAAACAACTGTCAGTTTCCACAACTGTGAACCATTTAATTACCCAACTTAGACACAAGTTAATCCAGGCAAGAGTGATCAGTAATTTAAAAAGTACTGAGAGAGGGACGTCATAAAATACTATGTAGAATGGTTAAGCCAATAAGAAGAAATATTGGAGAAATTAATCAGAACAAGAGTCCAGCTAAAAGCCCCCCAAAGGGTGAAGCACAAAATAATGAGGTCAATATCCAAACACTAGTTATGGTAATAATCACAGGAGTAAACAAAGAGTTTGAGAGAACTGTCATCAGAAATGCAGAAACAATAAAGGAGACTCTGGAAGAAAACATTAATTATTTCAAGGTTATTAGAGAGCTGAAAATTGAAATAGTGAGCTAAGAACACAACTAGCTGAACAAGCTAAAACAGTATTAGAACAGGGTAACAAAATAGATGAGCTCCAGAAAACAGTAGAGGGGAGAGAGAACATAATAAATGAGGCTGAAGATAGAATTAGCAAGATCAAGGATGAATTAGAGATAACTAAAAAAGAAGTAAGAGATCTCAAAAAGAGATTAAGAGATACTGAAAACAACAACAGAGACCTATGGGATGACTGCAAAAGAAATAATATACACATTATTGGCTTGCCAGAGGATGAAAGAGGGGGAGGGGAAGAAAGCATTCTTCAGACCATAATAGCTGAGAACTTCTCTAGTCTAAAAAACTTCAAAGACATAAAGGTTCAAGAAGCCCAGAGGGTCCCAAATAGAATTAACCCAGACTTAAAGACACCAAGACACATCACATTATTTAGAATGGAAAGGAATAAGGATCCTGAAGCCTGCAAGAGAAAAACACAGAGTCACCTACAGAGGAAAACCCATAAGATTAGCAGCAGACTTCTGAACACTAACACTACAGGCCAGAAGAGAATGGCAAGATATCTATCAAGTGCTCAATGAGAAAGACTTTCAACCAAGACTATTGTACCCTGCTAGACTGTCATTCAGACTAAATAGAGGCAAGAAATTAAAGGGATACAGATTGGAAGAGAAGTCAGACTCCCTCTATTTGCAAATGACATGATCATATACATAGAAAAACCTAAGGAATCCAGCAAGAAGCTTTTGAAAATCATCAGGCAATACAGTAAGGTGTCAGGCTACAAAATTAACATTCAAAAGTCATTGACATTCCTCTATGCAAACACTAAGTTAGAAGAAGTTGAAATCCAGAAATCAATTCCTTTTACTATAGCAACAAAAACAATAAAATATCTAGGAGTAAACCTAACCAAAGAATTGAAAAACTTGTATACTGAAAATTATGAGTCTCTACTCAAGGAAACTGACAAAGACACAAAGAAGTGGAAAGATATTCCATGTTCATGGGTTGGAAGAATTAACATCATCATGATAAATATACCACCCAGAGCCATATACAAATTTATGTTATCTCCATAAAGATCCCAAACATATTTTTAGGAGAATAGAACAAATGCTATAAATGTTTATCTGGAACCAGAAAAGACCTAGAATTGCCAAAACAATCTTGAGAAGAAAGAACAGAACTGGAGGCATCACACTCCCAGATCTCAAATTATATTATAGGGCCATTGTCATCAAAACAGTTTGGTCCTGGAATATGAATAGACACACAGATCAGTGGAATAGAATTGAGAGCCCAGAAGTAAGCCCCCACAACTATGGACATCTAATCTTTGACAAAGGTGCCCAGACTATTAAATGGAGAAAGCAGAGTCTCTTCAACAAATGATGTTGGAAAAAATGGGCTGAAACATGCAGAAGAATGAAACTGAACAATTATATTTCACCAAATACAAAAGTAAATTCCAAGTGGATCAAGAACTTGGATGTTAGACCACAAACTATCAGATACAGGTCCATGAAGGATGATAAATGACATAGTGGGGGTTGTATTGTTAAATGGGAAACTGGGGAATGTTATGCATGTACAAACTATTGTATTTACTGTTGAATGTAAAACATTAATTCCCCAATAAAGAAATAAATTTTTTAAAAAACCAGATACTTTGAGGAAAATATTGGCAGAACTCTTTTCTGCATAAATTTTAAAGACATCTTCAATGAAACAAATCCAATTACAAAGAAGACTAAGGCAAGTATAAACCTATGGGACTACATCAAATTAAAAAGCTTCTGCACAGCAAAATAAACCATTACCCCAGCAAAGAGACCCCTCACAGAATTAGAGAAGATCTTTAAACACCATACATCAGACCAAAATACATAGTTTACCAAATTCAACAACAAGGAAACAAAGAACCCCCAAAATGGGGAGAGGACATGGACAGAATATTCACCACAGAAGAGATCCAAAAGGCTGACAAACACAAGAAAAAATGCTCCAAGTCTTTGATTGTCAGAGAAATGCAAATAAAGACAACAGTGAGATATCACTTCACTCCTGTGAGAATGAAATGCATCAGAAAAGGTAGCAGCAGCAAATGCTGGAGAGGTTGTGGGGTAAAAGAAACCCTCTTTCATTGCTGGTGGGAATGTAAATTGATCCAACACCTGTGGAGAACAGTCTAGAGAACACTCCAAAGGCTAGAAATGGACCTACCCTATGATCCTGCAATTCTTCTCCTGGGGATAGATCCTAAGGAACCCAACACACCCATCCTAAAAGATCTGTGTACACCTATGTTCTTAGCAGCACAATTTGTAATAGCCAAAACCTGGAAGCAACCCAGGTTTCCAACAACAGATGAGTGGCTGAGCAAGTCATGGTATATATATATATATATTACTCAGCTATTAAAAATGGTGACTTCACCATTTTCAGCCCATCTTGGATGGATCTTGAAAAATTCATGTTAAGTGAAATAAGTCAGAAACACAAGGATGAATATGGAATGATCTCACTCTCAGGCAGAAGTTGAAAACCAAGATCAGAAGAGAAAACACAAGTAGGACCTGAACTAGAATTGGTGTATTGCACCAAAGTAAAAGACTCTGGGGTGGGTGAGGGGAGAATACGGGTCCAAAAAGGATGACAGAGGACCTCGTGGGGGTTGTATTGTTATATGGAAAACTGGGAATTGTTACACATGTACAAACTATTGTATTTACTGTCAAACGTAAAACATTAATTCCCCAATAAAGAAATTTAAAAAAAAGAAAATCACATACGCAATCCAATGTGCTTAACTTTAAATTAAGAGAGAACCTAGGCTTCCTGGTAGGAAACAGCCCAGGCTCTGGGCCCTTTCTGTATCACAAGTGTGCTGGGATATGTTCAGCTTCTCATGAAGACCATGACTTTCCAACAACCAACATCCTCAGTCTAGATTATGCTTTCCCCATACATCTTTTCCAGTTTCCACTAGCTTATTTCTATCCCTCAATTCTCAAATTCAGCATAAACTTCCACCAACCACAGACCTAACACATACTCTCATGACCTCTGTAGTTGAAGTCCAGAACACCCTGAGGCTTGGGATGGTGTTTGATGGCCACCTTCGTTGAAGGTCCATCAGCTTTCTCGGCATCTAACCTGGAGACTCATCTGTTCTCTTCAGCCATACAGACCCACTGCCTGGCACACAGTACACACCCTACACCTGTCAAATCCTCAGGCGAAAAGCAAGTTCAGTGAACACTTGTGTTTCTGGAATGCTATTTATCTTTCTCTTTTGTCATGATTAGGAAAGCAAGGAAGAGGGAGGGAGGAAGAGAGGACATGGTTGGTTTGTTTTCTTTTGTTTTCTTGATCTCTGCATCATGATGAAGTCATGGCATTGAACCACGGAGACTACTGAAATGGCCTCCCAGTGGGACATATTTTTCTTTTTACAGATGGGCCTCCATGGGCCAAGCACAGCAAACCAAGGCTGTGCTTTGGCCTGGCATCTGCAGTGTTTTGATCCTCCGCCATTTCTTCATACTAACAGAGAGCTGACCTCTCTGTGTTGTGACACTGGCTTTCTCTGATCTTCTGTGTTGGACATGTTCTCCCTTCCTCAGAGCCAAAGGAACATGCCTGTCTCTAAGCTGGGACTGAGGACTGGACTCCAGTGTACAACAGAAAGTTCAGATGCCAAAGGGAGAGCCAAAGCGATCCTGATACCCTTAGATGTTAGTAGGAAGGTGATGTCAGAATGACCTGACCTGCCCCACCCCCCACGCACACAGGCTGAACTACCAGTTAACACCAGTGACGCCCCACCCCACCCCCCAAAGCTACCTCACACACAATGTCACCAAAACCACAGACAAGGAACTTTGGGGACATTCACTTAAACAACAAGAAAAGAAAGCCCACTTGGGGGAAATAATCCATCTCAGTCAAAGAAAAATCAGAGAAAGGAGTCATGGTCAACTACATACAAACTTGATTCCAAGACAATAGGCTTTAGGGACAGACATGGGATTGAGCAGAGGGGGCACCAGGAGACTGTCCACACAGGAGAGTGCAGGCTACCATCTGCAAGGACTCAGCCACCATATAGGAGCACCAGACAAGGGAGCTTCGTAAGTAGTGGAGGACTGTTCTCTCTCTCTCTCTCTCTCTCCCTATCATCTCTCATCTCCTTTGCTTCTCAACCTCTAATTAACTATTCTCTAGGAGTAGTTGGATTATAATTATGCACACACAGAGTCCCAGTGATAACTCAAGTGTCAAAAGATAATAGTAATTACAGCTGCTACTACTACCACCACCACCACTGTTAAGATGATTCATGGAACTCAGAATTCCACAAGTGACTTTACCACTCTGGGTCATTTTCTTTTTCATTAGAAAGGCAAAGAGAATGACATAAATGGGGCTGAGTGGCAGTGTACAGGTAAAGCACATGCATTAAAGTGCACAAGAATTCAAGCCCCCCCATCTCAACTTGCAGGGAGGAAGCTCCACAATGGTGGAACAGTCCTGCAGGTTCCTCTCTCTCTCTCTCTCTATCTATCTATCTATCTATCTATCTATATCTTTCCCCCCCACCCTAAACCTCTCCCCCTCTGTATCCCTACTCCCTCTCACTTTCCCTTTGTCTATATCCAAAATAAATACATAAATAAAATATTTCTTTTAAAACATAGACGATAAGAGCAAGTCCACCATGCCGGGTTTATCCACTGTCACAGTACCTTCTGTGTGGTGGCCTGGCTCAAACTTGGGTCACATATGTGGCAATGCAGGCACCCTACTCAGTGGCCTTTTTCCAACCTAACAAGAAGCTTTTGAACAAATGTTAAAAAACAAAACAAAACTGGGAGTCAGGTGGTGGTGCAGCGGGTTAAGCGAACAGGGCACAAAGCACAAGGACCGGCATAAAGATCTCAGTTCAAGCCCCAGGCTCCCCACCTGCAGGGGAGTCGCTTCACAGGCGGTGAAGCAGGTCTGCAGGTGTCTATCTTTCTCTCCCCCTCTGTCTTCCCCTCCTCTCTCCATTTCTCTCTGTCCTATCCAACAACGACAACATCAAAAATGACAATAATAACTACGACATTAATAAAAAAACAAGGGCAACAAAAGGGAAAAAAATTATATATATATATACACACACATACATACTACATAAGTCATCAAAGTTCTCTTTCAGTGGAAGGACCAGCCCCCAAGAAGGTTGCTGAGACTCTGGTACTTGGTTCTGTGCCATCTGTACGGACCCTGCTCCTCGAGTTCCCTGAAGGTTTGGGAATCCTGTGGAGCCCTGCCTCCATGTGGTTTCATAAAACAATCCAGATATAATTTTTGGCTTTGCTGCAAATGTGCATAATGGAAAGCAAATATTATTATAAAGGCAATCATTTTTTAGTGATTAAAATAATCCAAGGCAGAAAAAAAAATTCTTCCCTAAGTTTCAAAGTTCTCATTTATCATCATTTTGCCGCAAGAAGCCAGAGTAATTTTATTTTTCCTGACTTCTATTAAAAAGATCAATACATATGATTCCAAAGAGTCTGCTCATGAAAAGATGGAGCAGGCCTGTAATCACATACGAAAGTATTGGTTGTCATTAGCAGAAAGATTGATCAGAAAAGACAGTCGACCCAGAAAGGAAGGACTTGAAATTTTCCATTGAGCCGTCCTGCAACTTCCACCTTCCGATAATTGAATACAGATAACAGATTGCCAGATTACAGGAAAGAATTCGATTGGGAATATCCAGTAGATACCCACTTTAGAAACAGTAATACCACATGACAGCATTTGAGGCAAAAGAATGAATGTGACCTCGGCATACAAAGACATTTTCCAAGGTGCAGTGATGTCAAAGTTGTTGTTGGACGTGATTTTTTTTTTTTTACACCATTACCTGTGGCATTAGCTGAATAGATGGGTGCATGTGTTCTACTGACTATTAAAAAGAGAGTTAATTTGGCCCCTTGGAATATACCTATATAGACTTGCTAATTGTTTCCAAAATGAGGACCCCCCCCCAAATCTTACCTGCAATATATCTTAATGCTTTTCAGCCACCAAGATGCAGATGCTACCATGATGCCAACCTGATTTCCCCGGGCACAGAGCCTCACCAGTGTGACACATTGGTGGTTACTGTATCAGACTTAACAAGCATTGAATCCATGCACGTGCAAAGGATTTTCTCTGCTGCATGGGTTGTCACGCCAAACAACCAACTTACAGTGCATTGAGAATAAGCTCTGTGAATCGAAATGCACGTTCTATAGGTCCTAGAAAGGCACAGTGAGCTTGGACATTCACAGTTGCGTTCTGTGGACATGCTAAACTTGGGGTCAACATTCTTTTTGCATTTATTACTTATTGGAAAGAAACAGAGAGAAATTGAGAAGGAGCGTGGAGGACAACAGAAAGCACTGCTGTTGCTGTTGTTGTTGTTGTTGTTCTATTTGTACAACATGATCACAACCCTGGGTAAGATTCCCATGACCCAGAATTGATGAATTAGTGGCAAAAGGTGTTGAGATCTGAAACCAGAGATGCTGTGGACCAAAGTTTAGCCTTAACATTTTAAAAGCATCTAACTATGTCAATACTCCATAAATTCTTCATATACTTGCCTGCCAGAAAAGACCTAGACACCTAACTATAACCATACCTCTTTATAAGTATTGGCCACTGGTCATTTTTATAATGGCCTAAAAGTTGATTCTGGCAAAAGATATCTACACCCAAGCCCTGTGATAGTAACCTTGACCTTGTAAACATCAACAGTATTTGTGTTAAAGAACAGTTGTTTGTAATGAACTTCAATAGGGCTTATATAAGTATAATAGTCTATTGGTCTTCTATAAATTTTCAAAATGATTTTATTATATAAATTTCACACAAAATCACTTTGTCATGGCATTTACTAACACTGCAGTGCATATACAAAGCAAAACTGTTTTCTTTCATGCCCGCATTAAACAAAACATAAACACTTGGTGTTTTGTTTTTTTTAATGAAAATACCAGAAAAAATGTTCATACTTTCGGAATTTCCTGTAATAGTAGCAGTCAGAGTAAATTCCTCCAAATGCAGAGGACAGGAATAAGGCTATCCAGGAATTATTTTTAGTTTTTCAAACGTGGTAAATTCTTACCCATTTTCAGCTGAATTATTTTTTTTCTTGCCACTAAGAAAACATCTTCATTTTACTAATGAACTCTGACCGTTCAGAAAAAGCAAGAAACATGATTTTCCCATGTGGTCTTCCAATAGGGCTCTGTGGAAAAGCTCTATTTGTATTTCAATCCAGTTATAAGATCAGATTTTTGTGAAGCTTGTACTTTTCTGGAGACCAAAGTGCCAAAGTCAAGGACACAATTAAAGATGAATTCTCTCCAAGGCTGGAAAAGGCTATGGAAACTGCCTACCTTTGCCCTGTTGAAGAGATCTAAGAAGGTATCTCTAGCTCAGGCTTGTGCTTACTGTTTGGGAATCAGATGGTGGCACATAGCACAAGGACCAGGGTAAAGAAGATAACACTTTTCCCTACTCAACTAGGGAAAGAAAGAAAGAAAGAAAGAAAGAAAGAAAGAAAGAAAGAAAGAAAGAAAGAAAGAAAGAAAGAAAGAGTATGGGGGTATCGATCTACCTGCCAACACCCAAGTCCAGTGAAGAAGCAATTACAGAAGCCAAAACTCCCACCTTCTTTGTTGTTTTCAACGGGTTATGTTATTTTCGCCGGGCTGGCTTCACGGGCAGGTAACAGACGACCAGGGACTCATGGTTGAGCTGTAGGCAGTGTCTCTTTATTCATGCAGGACGCAGCGCAATCTAAGCCGAGCTGAGCTAAATAAAGGTACTGTAAAACTCACAATGCTGTTTTTATATATACTTGCGAAGTAGGGTGGAAACAGGATGTGACATAGAGAGGGTGGAGAGAAAAGTGACTGGTGAAAATCAGAGTGTGACAAAGAGGGGGCAGAGCAGGCGAGAATCCTATCACTGAACCACAAATGCCCTGGAGGGAGGGTGGAACTTGTTAACAGTGGTTATGTAAATAGAATGAAGTGGTTATGTAAATAGAATAGTGTTAAGCAGGGGGGATTTAAACCAAATGAAACAGAAGGAGTCTCATGCATACCAACACTTCTTCACCCTAAAAAGAACTTTGGTCCACACCCGCAGAGCGGTAATAGATAGGGGAAGTAAACCAGAGGGCTCTGAATCTCAATCCCACCAGGACCTGAAGCGTCTGTCCAGGAATCTTGTTTTTATACCATCATTGGAAATGAAGAAAATCTGGAAAACACCAGAGGAATCCAGGTACTTTTTCTCTTATCGGAGAAAGGGAAAAAAAGAAAGGATGTTTGAACACTTGGGAATCATCATAGGTATAGATGCGACTTAGAAAGGAAGTGAAGTCCTAACAAAGTCCCAAAACCTAGATATAGACCAGGTCCCGTGAGACAGAGCATATATTCACACGTATCCATAAACTATGGCAAAATGTATACCTGAAAGCAAAAGTACACAATAGTCTGCAGTGAATACCCCCCCCAACACTTCATCTGAGGGGATGGGATATGGAGATCTGGTGGTGGGAATTGTATAGAGCTGTACCCCTCTTATCCTAAGGTTTTGTTACTGTCTCCTTTTTTAAAATAAATTTTAGAAATTTAAAAAAAGAGAAAGAAAAAAGAAAGGAAGTGAAAGCAGGGCCAGAGGAAAAAAATAGACATGATAGATAGATAGACAGACAGATAATAGATGATTGATCTATCTACAGATAGATTTTATATACAGAGAGAGAGAGAGAGGATATAACTACTTCAGTTTCCAATAAAGGGAATGTGTACACAGAACTCTGGTGATGGGGAAGGTGGGAAATTCTACCTCTATTATCTTATAATTTTGTAAATCAGTATTAACTTTGTAGCAAAAAAACCAAATTTATAAAGAAAATATAAATCTTACTCTGTTGACAGACAATCGTGCTATAGTTATGAGTGTTTGACAAGAGAACAAAAGGCGCCCTGAGCTCACAGGGTCTCAAGCAATGTGCCCATAGAGCCAGTGTGATGCTGGGAGCTACACCCTGGGTTCTGATTTGCACGGCGCTACAGTGACTGCAAAAGGTACAAGTCGGATCTCATCTCTGTCTTCTGTGCAGAGTCTGACAAGCACAGTGGTGAAGACACAAAAAAATGGTGTGTGGGCTGGCTCAGTTGGAAGAGATTTGAACTTGGAATCTCAGGAACACCAACCTAAAATTCTACTGCTAAGCTATTTATCTTGCTTTGCTAGAAGTGGCTTCTTTTCTTCCCCTAGTGGCCTCTCACAGACAAGAGAAAGCTGTGAAGGTAGGTTTTCTCTTCACCATCCTTATGCAGGTTTAAGAGAAATCTGGGTCTAATTCACTTTCACTCTTATGTCAGCAAATCTTACACTCATGACAAACTCATAGCAGACTGACCACTACAGTTTTAAGCTTTGCTCAACACACACACTTTCAGAAAATATTTCCATTTTAATCAACTGTATCTGGATTTTTCCCAAGATGACAATGCTTTAGTTTACTCTCAATTCAATAGACTGTTGAGAAAATTTTAACTTTTTAACACCCAGTAAGGGGAGTCTTGGGATGGATTACATTCAAATATATGCACAGTGTGGTCATAAGCTGCTTTGAACGTTCCGAACCTGTGTCATTGATACATGTGAATAAAACATTTGCTAAGTTAAATTATCTTCCTCTAGTGGAATTCAATCCTGAGGCTTCTGTCTTACTCAACAAAAGTTCCACCACTTAACTATTTGCCTCATTCTGCTAGTGAGTCCTCCTTTTTTCCCCTAATGACCTCTCACAAATGAGAGAAAGTTGTGGAGCTGGTACTTCCTTCCATTCAGTATCTTTGACCAATCTATGAGAGACAGCTGGTCTATAATCCCACAAGTCAATATGCCAGTAACGCACACACTATTAACACTGAGAGTATATCTTGATCAACATACGCAAGTACTTTTGCAGCATTTTTCCACTTATACTTGAACCTCACCTTTCATCTGGATGTTTCCTGGTAATAGTGCTTCAAATTGACTCTCAACACAATAGACTACATAAATAAGTGCTTGAAATATAAAGTAATTTATATGGGGACATTTGTAGTGGATTTAGCTTTAAAATACACACATTATGTTTGTAAGGTGCCTTTTCAAAGTTAACTATAGAATCCATATAATTTGTACCTGTGTTTAAAACACTTAAAGTGTTTAAGCATCTTTCTTGAGAGATTTCAACCTGGGACTTTCTGCCTGTCAAGTAGGATCTCCACCAATGGGCTATCAACCTAGTTGCATGTGTTGAATGAGATATACTCTGAGTGTTAATGAGTGTGTGAGTTACTGGCATATTGACTTGTGGGATTATAGACCAGCCTGTCAAGCAGAAACTCCACCAATAGGCTATCAACCTAGTTGCGTTGACAGGTGCTGCTTCTCTTCTCCTAATACTCTCTGAGGGATGAGAGTAATCTATACAGATAGTGCCTTCCTATATCACCCTTAGCCAAAGATTGAGAGTTCACTCTAAGCCTCTTTCTAAACTATTTGTCAGTAACTCCTGAGGCATAGCCAAGCGTTTAACACAATGACTGTGCACTGATACTACTCTGTGCAATCTCACTTTATACCATGCACGTGCGACCCAGTCAAGAACATTTGGAAGTTATTTCTAGTTTAAGCTCATTGTCTCTGGAATTTGATTGGAAAAAAAAATTGTTCTTCACATTTAGCTGAATCCAACAGAGCATAGAAAGTACCTGGATATTTCGACCTGAGATATGGTGAGTCTTCCAGTAGATTTGGTCACTGTTCTTTACAATGGGCAGTCTTATTTTAAAAAATAGAACCAAAGGAGGAGGAGGAGGAGGGCAAGGAGGAGGAGGAGAAAGAAACAAAAGAAGGAAGTAAAAAGAAGGAAGTAAGAGGAAAGAAAGGGAGGAAAAGAGGAAAGGAGGAAGGATGCAGAAACGAAAGGAAAAGTGGCAGACTTTTTCATCTACAGATTTCAAGAATGTATTTCCTAAACAAAGCTTAAAAAAAAAAAGACAGAGATAGAAAGTGGCAGCTCAGAGTTAAGCTTTTTTCTTTCTGTAGTTCAATACAAGTGGTATATGCATTACATCATGATTGAGTTATTCATTTTCTCAATCAAAACCTTATGAGCATCTACTTCTACACATCTTTTTTTTTTAATCACTTTACTGGGTGAATAATGATTTACATGACAGCTGTTAACATTCTGCTGTAGTCTTTTCTCTCCCAGTCACAGGTACCTGCACATCACTAATACACGTCCCTCTTCACTAGTGTGCGCTAGATAGATGCCCCATGCCCTTCCCTCACTACTGCCTAGTCCAGAGGCCTTTTGCTTTGCTGCAATACACCCCATCAGCTTCAGGTTTCTCTGTGCATTTATCTGTCCTCCCTTTGCTTGGTTGTAGGGTAGGTCCATGTCTAGTGTGAGACAGAGATTTCCTTTAAGGAGTTTGTTTACATTTTGGAGACTGACAGTCCCAAGATCCTGCTAGTGAGTAGGAAGCTATGGATCCAGAAAATTCATAGCCCCCGTCCATACTCAAAGGCTAGAAACCTAGCCATGTAGTTCTACTCTGTAGAGCAGTAGCATGGAGACGTAGGAAGAACCATTTCAATTCATGTGAAAAGCTACAAAAAGGTCAGGATCTCAGCTCAAAGGTCAACAAGCAGTATAAAATACCTATTACCCAAAGGAGGGTCCATTTCATTGTGCTCCCTTTCTCTAAATCTTCAACGGATTAGATATGACCTTCCTACGCTAGGGAGGGCAATCTGCTTTATTTAGTCTATCAATATAACTGTCAGTCTCGTCTATTAATGCCTTCAAGGAGAAAAACAGAATAAGGCTTGACTAATTATCTGGAAACTCCATGACCCAGTGATTGACACAGAATGAACCACCATAATAACTCTGTCAGATGTTGCAGCCAGGGAAATGGCTCAACTGGTGGAGCATTCTACTTGTCATGTCTAGGGCTTCCGGTTTGATCCTTGCCACCCCATGTACTGCAGTGATGTTCTAGCTTGTGACTCCCCTTCCCTGTCTCATATGAAATTCTTCCCTCCTACGTATGAAAAAAATGTTTAAAAGAAACCTTTGTCAAATGCTAACCAAATGCACATTTCCACTTGTTTTTTTAATACATGGAATAGCATGGTTTTCATTCATTTTTCATAACAATTATTATTGGCCATTTGGTTTAAATATTTATTCTAAACATCCACAAATAGGCAACATATTAGCAGGAAATTCACAGTGAACGCTCATCCTTACCAACTAAAGCAAGTTCAAGAAACATGTTTTAATTTATTGAGATGGAGAATTGGAAACTTTTTAAAAGATGTATTTATTATGAGAGAGGTGGGAGAGATGGAGAAAGAGACAAATTATCAAAACTGCTCATCTCTCATATAAAGTGGTGCCTGGACTTGAACCAGTATGACTTCCAGAGTCACAGGCATGCAGGCTGCTGCTCAAACAGGCTTTGTGTGATCTCTCCCCGATCCTAAAATGAAATCTTAAAAACCTTTCCAGGTGATATTTTTTAATTTTTTAAAAAAATGTATTATCTTTATTTATTGAATAGAGAGAGCCAGAAATCAAGAAAAAGGAGGGAGATGGAGGGAGAGAGGCCAAGAGACCCCTGCAGCCCTGCTTCAGCACTTGCAAGGCTTTCCCCTGCAGGTGGGGACTGTGGGCTTAAACCCTAAGCCTTGAGCACTGGAACACGTGCGCTCAACCAGATGCAGCACCACCAGTCCCTTCAAGTGATTTTTAAGGGTGAGTCCACATCATATAAGAGTATTCAGTTCACAGAACCACATGTGCCATGAGTTAAACCGAAGAAGTCAACGTCTAATTTATCATCCAAGTTGGCAGGCATTCCAGTCCAACTATGGAGACTTTTATGTTCAACTGTGCTTTCTTACTCCCTTTAAATGATGAATGCTACTATTTATTTGATGACACTACAAGAACAGCAAGATGTTACGATGTTAAATTTTAAACTGAAGGGTCCGTGAGATAGCTCACCCAGTAGTATATCTGCTTTGCCATTCACACAACCCAGTTTTGAGCCCTTTACCTGACACCCAGCTACTGTGCCTACACTCTAGGAGGCAAGGCAGGGCCTGCAGAGGAAGCCCTATTGACACAGAGGATTGGCCTTTCTGCTTACAGTCAACAATTTGTTTGGCTTTATAAATGTTAACTCTCTTTTCAGCCACCGAGTTCCAGATGCTAGCATGATGCTAACCAGACTTCCCTGGACAGACAACCCCACCAATGTATCCTGGAGCTCTGATTGCCCAGAGCCCCGCCCCACTGGGGAAAGAGAGAGGCAGACTGGGAGTATAGATGGACCTGTCAACGCCCATGTTCAGTGGGGAAAATCAATGACAGAAGCCAGACCTTCCACCTTCTGCACCCCACAATGACCCTGGGTCCATACTCCCAGAGGGTTAAAGAATAGGAAAGTTATCAGGGGAGGGGAGGGGATACAGAGTTCTGGTTGTGGGAACTGTGTGGAGTTGTACACCTCTTATCTTATAATTTTGTCAGTGTTTCCTTTTTATAAATCAAATAAAAAATTACAACAAAAAAAGACAACTAAGCAAAAGCACAATCTAGTGGCAAAGAGTAGAAAGGAGCAAATGCTTACAAATCAATTGCATGTGAGTGAGCTCACATCCAGTTGGACTGTTTCTCAGAGAAAGCCACCAGAGTTCACGGTAAACTCACTTTTCCACAGCCACACTTGAAACAGAATTGTCATGAACAAATTACTCCCTCTTGAATGGAAAGCTATGTCTTTGCATATTTATGTCACATTGTTTCTCTTCCTGGAACACTCTTCTGAGGAGAGTGAGGCTGTCATATCCTGACATGCAGCCATAGGCAAGGCATCCGTAAGAACTATTTCCTTCAAAAATAGTTTTGCTGTAACTGGAGAATCTATCTCAACTGGTAGAGGGAAGGATTTGCATGCCAGAGGCTTCTAATTCAATTCCTAGCATATACTGGAGCAACCCTCTCTCTCTCTTCTCTCTCTCTCTCTTTCTCTCTCCCTCTCTCTCCCTCGCCCTCTCCTTCTCCCCCCTCCCCCTCTCCCCCCTCCCTCCTCTCCCACTCTCTCCCTCTCTCTCTTCCTCCCTTCTGTGAAACACTTTAGCTCATATGAAATAAACTCAATCATTTTAATTGCAAAATACATGTGAAGGATGCATGCTTGTATATGGCTAGAGAGAAGCATGTGTATAAGTCACAGGTGAATCTGGCCTTAAGCATATTTCTTTTCTATCAGCAAACAGGGCGATCTGAGTACTTGTTGTCGACAAAGCTCTGTGTTTAGCACATGGATGCCAACAATGCAGAACCAGTCTCCAGGTCCTGGGAGCTTCAAGTTCATAGAGACATTAAACTGATCATGATAGTGGGGGTGGGGAGATAGCTTAGTGTTTATAGAAAAAGAATTTTGTACCCGAGTCTCTGAGGTTCCAGGTTCCATCCCTGGCATCACAATAATCCAAAGCTAATTAAAATAAAAATCAGTAAAATAAAATGATGAACTGATTATGACAAATGCAGACTACAGTATAACTGCAGGAACAGAGTCTACAGAGCTGTTGTGCAGCGATCCCTCTCCATTGTCTAGTTCCGGTTTTCACCATTGCACTGAGAAGCATGACTGTCATCATTAGGAGTGACGCTATTTAATATTTACATCAATGACCTCCCAGAAACTTCTTCAAGGAAGTTCATCTACGCCGATGACATCTGCTGTGCAACTCAGGCATCCAAGTTCAACATCCTCAAGGAAACACTCACAAAAGACATGTCTCTGATATCTGATTACTGTAAAAAATGGCGACTAATCCCTAGCACTGCAAAAACGGTATCATCTGTTTTCCATCTACACCATGCCTCGGCCTCGTGTGAGCTTAATGTGCAGCTTGGCGATACGAGAATCCGGCATGAAGCCCAGCCAGTCTATCTTGGCGTTACTCTCGATCGCACTCTGTCATTTCACGAACATCTCATAAAAACCACAGCAAAGGTGGGCGCGAGGAATCACATCATTGCAAGACTGGCCAGCTCCTCATGGGGCACGAGCGCTTCCACACTGCGATCATCCTCTCTGGCATTATGCTATTCCACTGCAGAATACTGTGCCCCAGGATGGTTCCGTAGCCCCCATGTCTACTTGGTCGATTCCAAATTATATTCCTCCATGAGGATCATTTCTGGAACCATCCGTTCCACCCCGGTTCCATGGCTGCCAGTTCTTAGCAACATCGCCCCGCCAGATATTCGTCGGGATGCGGCATCATCTAAGTTCATTTCCCACGTCTACGCTCGACCGGACCTGCCAATATACGCGGAGATCTTCGCCCACCCTGTTCAACGCTTGACGTCTCGTCACCCAATCTGGTCCCCTACGCCTACACTGAACTTCTCTGTTCCAGACTCTTGGAAACAGAGCTGGCAGTCAGCTGAGGTCAAGAACAAACACCTCATCACAGACCCCTGCAAGCGTCCACCCGGCTTTGACCTAGCACGTTATGATCGGGCCCTCCTCAATCGCTATCGAACAGGCCGTGGCCGGTGCGCCGCTATGTTCCATCGCTGGGGAGCCAGAGTCGACCCGAACTGCCCCTGCGGCTCCAGACAGACTATGACCCACATAGTCAACGACTGCCACCTCTCCAGATTCAAAGGAGGTCTCGAAACTTTACATCAGGCTCAACCTAACACTGTTGACTAGCTACAGAAGAAGGGCAAACGCTAGAAGAAGAAGAAGGAGTGACGCTGCAAATGAAGGCAGTCAAACTGCCTCTGTGTGGGATTCTCACTTTCTGGAGCCACTAGGCAGTGGTTTTCAATCTGTGTGCTTCACACGGTTCTCATAAGGGTTGAAGGTGCACAGACCTGGACACAGGCAGAAGTTCAGTGACCTTATGCCAGGCCAGGTCTACACTGTGTTTGAAAATGCACTTTGAGTATTTTTATACCAAACAGTTCTGTGAGTGTCCTTGAAAAATTCTTGAGATAAGTGAATTAAAAACCTCCAATTTTCTTTATCCAGGCAAATCAAGGACATAATTTAATTGATGTGCTACATTCTCTCAGAATGCCTCAAAAATGCACAAATAGCTACATATTATGCCTTTTCCTGCCTCTAAAAGATACTGAGATGCATGCTATGCTGAAAATAAAAACAAAGCCCAAAATTCTAAAATGTAAACGCTTCGAAAGAAGTTGTTTCTGTGTGCAGCGTCAGTACATACTCTAGGTTAACAAGTCACAGGTTCTCCATTACCATTCATGTTAAATATACTAGTAACACCACTTTGGGGAAGCTGAAATAAGTAAGTGCATATCCAATTCACCAAACCTTAAACTAAATATTAAATATTACAACAATTCCTGGTAGGAAGGAGAAAAAAAAAAAACCAACAAGCAAAACCCACCTTCAGAATCTGAGCTACACTTCGGATGAGGCTGACTATCTATAGAAATTCCTTTTTATTTTCTTTGTGACCTTCACATCATTTCTTGGATTTTCTTTGTACTATTTTTAAATGACAGAAAACTGGGAAAATCTGTATTGTCACCAATTTTAATTTTTCTCTTTCACATAGTATTGATTCAATAGCAATGTTATCAATTGCCACAAACACAAGGAAATAAACTTCCAAAGTCATAATTTCTCTTGAAATAAAAAAATCTATTTTTAATGTTTATTTATTTATTGGCTAGAGACAGCCAGAAATGGAGATGGAAGGGGGTAAGAGAGATGGAGAGAGACAGGGAGATACTTGCAGCACTGCTTCACCACTTGTGAAATTTTTCCCCGCTGCAGGTGGGGACCAGGGGCTCAGAGCCAGGTCCTTGGGCACTGTAAAGTGTGCACTTAACCAGGTGCGCCACTACCCAGCCCCCAAAATCAAAAGTCTATTACCAAATCAACATCAGGGCCAGGAGTCAACCCAAATTGATGTGAAATCAGAAGAGCAAGAAGAAAGAGTAACTAACAGATAAGAGATGTTCTCCCAAACTCAAAAATTCAATGAAGTTCTTTTCTTTATTATATCTAAAAAAGGAACATTATGTAAATGATTTAAATAAACTAATATGAAAATAGGTCAGGACCAGGAGATAGCTCACCAGGTAGATTCTTAGGTACCATGTGTGAGGACAAAATTTGAAGCCCCAGCACCACATGTGAACACCATGGAGTCTTTCTCTTTCTATCTCTTTTGGAAATAAAAAAATAAATAAATAAATAAATTGACCCAGGAACTGTGAAATTGCACATTCATGAGGTATTAATAGCAGTAAAAATTAGACTTAGCTAGTAAAGTCATGGGCTCCTTGGAATAGACCTAAAAGAGACCTACTAGCTTTTTCCTGGAATGGAGACCCCCCAAAATCTTCCTCTCCAATATGCTTGATTAGTCAACAATTTGTTCTGCTTTTTATCTTAACTCCTTTTCAGCCACCAGGTTCCAGATGCTACCATGATGCCAACCTGACCTCCTTAGGCAGACAACCCCACCAACGTGTCCTGGAGCTCCGCCTCCCTAGAGCCCTGCCCCACTAGAGAAAGAGAGAGGCAGGCTGGGAGTATGGATCCACCTGCCAATGCCCACTTTCAGTGGGGAAGCAATTACAGAAGCCAGACCTTCCACGTTCTGCTCCCTGTGATGATCCTGGGTCCATGTTCACAGAGGGATAAAGGATAGGAAAGCTATCAAGGGAGGGGGTGGGATATGGAGTTCTGGTGATGGGAATTGTGTGGAACTGGACCCCTCTTATCTTATGGTCTTGTCAATATTTCCATTTTATAAATATTTTTTTAAAAACTTAGGTTTAGTCTTTACATTCAGTATGACATTTTTTTGGGGGGGGAGGGGAGCTTGCCCAATAGGATGAGTGCCTTCCCATGTGTATGGCCTAGATTCAATGCCTGACACTTGTGCGTGTGCTGCAACAGCATGCCAGTTCCAGTGTGCAGTATCCCTGTGCCTCCATCTCTATCTGAATGAAAAAGTCAGTTGGTCCAGGAATAGTGGAATTGTGCCCTCACAATGTCTGACTTTGTGAAAGGAGGGGAGGAAGAAAATAGCTTGGCAGCTATTTGACGATTTGGGTAGAGCAAAACCAAATTGCTTTGTGGACAGATCACTTCTAGGGCCACTGCATTAAGCATGTCTAAATAGCAAATCATAAGGAGCCAGGCAGTAACACACCTGTTGAGGGTACAGATTACCATACACAAAGATTTGGCTTCCAATCCTTGGTCTTCATCTGTGGGCGTGTGGGCAGGGGGGAAGTTTCATAGTGGTGAAGCAGTGCTGCAAGTGTCTCTTTTGCCTTCCTTTCCTATCTTCCCCTTTTCTTTCAATGACTTCCTCTATATATCCAATAAATAAGTAAACCAAATATACATATATGAATCTGTCTCTCCTTGTCAAGTGTGAGACTCTGCTGGCTGAAGAGGCGTTTTGGGAGGTGATAGTTCTAGCTGGAAGGAAGAAAGAAAGCAGAGCCAACATCCATGGAGCAAGCAAATGCAAGACATCCAATTATTGTTCCCGGCAGAGCCTTTTATCATGTTGGCTGATACAGTCAGGTTAGGCATGTGCAGTAGTCACTTCTTGTGAGAGATGTGCAATGTCAGCACTACATCATATATTAGTGCTAGGTGCAGAAGGTACCTGGTACAGAAAGTACAGAGGACAACAGAAGCAAAACACAGGTCTTAGAACCAAGGTTACATCTGGAAGCCAAGTTATCAGTCACCTGGGTTTTGAGCCAGAGTGCAGCTCAACCTACAGTTGGCAGTTTGGCCCACACAACTAATCACTCCCAAACCTGGACCTCTTTATGCTCTCCAGTTGGCTTTCTCTATGCATGGCCTAGCACTCAACTGGTTGCCTAAAACAGCAAGTATACAGAATCCCATATATCTTCTCCTCCCTCTGTTTTAACTGCAAAGCTCTGCTTCTTCCACCTCCCAACCTCCTTTCCACTCACAGTCAAGAGTTCAGTAGAGATTCTGTTATCTCCACACTTTCAGTCCCTTCCAATGTACCATCCATGCAGAAGCAGAAGTGACACTGAAATGGATAACTAGTGACCTGGCTTCCCTGATTTATAGCTTCCAATGATGCGTCAGCACTTCAGCATAAATCTCGTATCTCTCATGAGGTGGGTCCCACTACCTTGATTCCCAACACCCCCAATAGGGACATCACATTACCCCTGTGGCATTCCACCCTGTATTTTGGCTATGTTGTCTTCTCTGAGCACCCTTCCTTTCCCCTCAACTAACCAACTCTTCTCTCAGCCTTCTTCTGCTCAGCTCAGTGTCCTCTTCCTCTGGGCATCCATTTCTGAAATCTTCATGCTGAAAAAGTTCAGGCTCTCTAGTCCTGGGCCCCCTGAGTATAGTTAGGTCTGACACTTCTGGTCTTGGTTTAAATGCTTGTCTGCCTCCCCAAAGTGGATGTGCAAAGATTGCGGGCAGGACTGTGTTCTCATCTTTATACCTTCATACCTAGCTATAAGATCTTCATCACAGAAGAACTAAGCTGTTGGAGATTACCTGAATCAACTAATGCCATTTAAGAGTGAGTAGCTAAAATTTTCAGAAAGGCTGTGACTATTCAATGAACTTTAGCACCACCACCCCCCAAAAATGACAAATTACCAATAATAGCAGCAACATCAATAAAATAAAAATGTGTTCTGAAGTTATAGGACTGGGCCAGGTGGTGATGAACCTAGTTGAGCATACGCATTACAGTGTACAGGGACCTGGGTTCAGGCCTCCAGTCCCTACCTGCAGGAAAAGGCTTGATGAGAGGTAAAACAATGCTACAGGTACCATTCTCCCTCTCAATCTCCTCATTTCTCTTAAGTTATCTCTGTTTCTATCCATAACAAATAAGTTGAAATCCAAATAAAAAATTATATTGTTATATGGAAAAAGGGGAAATGTTATGCATGTACAAACTATTGTATTTACTGTTGAATGTAAAACATTAATTCCCCAATATAGAAATTTTTTAAAAAATTATATGGTGTGTGTTTAAAAACAAGCTTTTAAAAAGGCTATCTTAAAAAAAGGAGCGGTGGTGGAACACCTGATTAAGCACACACATTACAATGCTCAAGGACCTAGGTTCAAGCCCCTGGTCCCCACCTGCAGGGGGAAAGCTTTTTGAGTGGTGAAGCAGTGATGCAGGTGTCTATTTCTCTCCCTCTCTAGCTGCCCCTACCCTTTAAATTTCTGTATGTCTCCATCCAATAAATAAAGATAATAAAACTATTTTTTAAAAAGATGGGGGGAGGTTGAGTAGTGGTACACTCAATTAAGAGCACATAGTACTAAGCTCAAAGACACCCCCTCCCCAAGGATCTGAGTTTGAACCTCTGGCTCTCTATCTGCAGAGGGGTAGCTTCACAAGCTGCAAAGCAGGTCTACAGGTGTCTGTCTTTCTCCACCTTTATGTCTCCCCCTCCTCTCTCATTTTCTCTCTGTCCTATTCAATAAGATGGGGGAAAATGGCCACCAGGAGCAGTATGTAGTTTCACTACCAAGCCACAGTAATAACTCTGAAAGTAAGAAAAAAAAAAGTGACAGGCCCATCATGGCCTAGGATGTGGTATAACAGTAGACCACAGGCTTATAGACATGAGCACCAAAGGTCAGTCTCTTTTACCTCATATGCCAGAGTAGAACCCTACTACCTTGCTTTCTTTCTGTTAATCACTAAATAAATATTTTCATAAGGCTGTATAACTATCATATTTAATCAACACTTTATGCCTATCAAAGCTTTCGCCTATATTATGTCAATAATAGAATAAGTGTAATTTAGGGGCCAGGCAGTGGCACACCTGGTTAAGTGCACACTCTACAGCACACAAGGATCTGGGTTCAATCCCTTGGTCCCCACCTGCAGGAGGAAAGCTTCATAAGTGGCGAAGCAGAGCTGCAGGTGTCTCTCTGTCTCTCTCCCTCTCTCTCCCTCCTCTTTCAATTTCTCTCGGTCTCTGCCCAATAATAACTACATAAAATATAAAAATAGAGAAACTTTAAAAAGAAAAAGTGTTGTAACTGAAGCCATTATGTATTCTGATAACTTTAGAGTTGACAGAGCCATTGCTGAATTATCTCCCAAAATGTCCAAAGCTGGAACTTCTAGGGATAAGGACCAGGTGTTTGCATTTCATCAGGTTGTACTTTGTATTTATTCAAACTGAAGTCGGAGACTCACCGGTCCACACTGTGGACTGCTCCACAGGAGGTGGAAGAAAAAGACAGGGTAGCAGAGAAATGAGGGTGTGTGTTGGGGGGGGGGGCAAGTGGGAAGAGATTAAGGGATGCGCTAAGTACAGTACAATACAGTTGCTGGGACAAAGAGATGCAAGTGATTTAAACAAGAAATTACTTCTCTTGTGCATAATAGTCTGGGGACATACAGTCAGCCCTGAGCTGTGCACAGATGTCAAGGTGTCTGGGACCAGACTAAGGATGCACTCATCTTGCTGTTCTCCATGGTCTAAGATGACCCATTATCCCCACTTCAAGAGAAGGAAAGGAGAAGTTTCTCCCCCTTCAAGGGACCAGATACACTCATCAGATCCACTCCTATTCCAGAAGTACCCATGTAGCTTCATCCAACTACAAAGGAGTCTGGGGGCCAGGCAGTGATGCATCTGCTTAAGCGCACACATTTTAGTGTGCAACGATCTGAGTTCAAGCCCCTGGTCCCCACCTGCAGGGAGGAAGCTTTCTAAGTGGTGAAGAAGGGCTGCAGGTGTCTCTCTGTCTCTTTCCCTTTCTATTTCCCCCTCCCTTCTCAATTTCTCTCTGCTTTTATCTAATAATATATGTAAATAAAATACATATTAAAAAAAATAACAAAGGAGTCTGAAAAATGTAGCCTAAGAGAAGTTCATCTATATAGCCCCAAACTGGTGTTCTGAAACAAATGAGAAAAAAAAAAAATCAAATAGGTAGGAGGCTAAAGTTCCCACCACTCCCATGGAAGAAAGCAACAAAGGAGAGAGGAGAGATGCCAGAAAGAAATTAAAAATATGGGAGTCAGGTGGTAGCACAGTGGGTTAAGCACACATGGCACAAAGAGTTAATGGACCGACATAAACACCCAGGTTTGAGCCCCGGCTCCCCACCTGCAGGGGAGTCGCTTCACAAACAGGTGAAGCAGGTCTGCAGGTGTCTGTCTTTCTCTCCCCTTCTCTGTCTTCCCCTCCTCTTTCCATTTCTCTCTGTCCTATCCAACAACGATGACATCAATAACAACAACAACAATAAAACAAGGACAACAAAAGGGAAAATAAATATTTAAAAAATACATTAAAAATGAAAAATCAGTTGTAAGGATCAGGTGGCAGCACACCTGGTTAAGTGTTTAAATTACACTGTTTAAGTACCAAGGTTCAAGTCCTTGGTCCCCACCTTCAGGGGCTGGGGGGGGTAAGTTTCATGAAAGGTAATGCAGTGCTGCAGATGTCTCTCTCTCTCTCTCTGTCTCTCCTTTCCCTCCTAATTTCTCTCTGTCGCTATCCAATAAAATAATTAAGTATCTTTTGTAAAAATTAACTGTCCATGATTTGGGAGATCCTTCACCGCCTTCCAACCCCATCCCCAGTGCATTTGATTACAGAAGGTTTGCCCTCTGTTTTCCAAACAAGACTGTTGGATTCTCTTTCACGCTAACCTTGTCATCAGACATTGACTTTGATTGGCAAGCAATCTGCTGCCAATTGTTCAGATTTCTCTGGTCTAATGGGCTACAGATGCAGCTGTTGGCCAGAGTCCGCTACATTATATCAAAAGCCCTGAGTCCAGGATGAATTTCAAATGGCATCCTTTCTCCCTGTGAGATTCAAGATGATGCTCTCTTGTTACTCCAGCCAGGATGCTCCTTCCTAGAGGAATCACACCTCCTGGTACTGGGCAGAGCTTCAGTGCAGGGCTTGGTGAAGTAGGCTGCTGTGTAAATAACCATCCTGACTTTGACATCAAACTGAACTTAATGACACTGCACCAAAGCAAAGGACTCTGGGTCAGGAAGGCGAGGGATCCTGGTGTAGGGTAGTGGGAAAGAACACACATTGGGGGTGAGAGTGTTTTGCAAACACCTATCATGGGTGGGATGAGAAATAATACCCAGGGGACAGGTGGTAGCACATCTGTTTGAGCGCACGTTACAATGCGCAAGGATCCAGGTTCAAACCCCCAGTCCTCAAAGATAATAAAGAATTTTAAAATTAACTAATTATAGAAAGAAATTAAACAACTATGTCAACAACTGGATCGGACCATAAAACAGTCACACTCCCTAGCTCCAGTAATCATCCACCAGATTGCAGATGTAACTATGATTCCATCCTGACTTCCCTGGGCAGATGACCTCACCAATGCATCCTGGAACTCTACCTCTCCAGAATTCTAACCCACTAGGGAAAGAGAGGGACAGGCTGGGGGAATGGCCAGTCAACACCTGTGTTCAGGCGGGGAAGCAATTACAGAAGCTAGGCCTTCAACCTTTTGCACTCCATGATGATCCTGGGTCTATGCTCCCAGAGGGGTAAAAAATAGGAAAGCTATCAAGGGAAGGGATTGGATACAGAATTCTGGGGATGGGAGTTGTGTGGAATTGTACCCGTTATCTTACAATCTTGTGAATCATTATTAAATCACTAAAAAATAAAATTAAATGACAAATAAAATAAGAACTGTGCTTTGTTTCCATAGCCTAGATATTGGGAAAGTCTCAAACATGATGAGACAGGCAGCTCTGGTTCTATTCAGACACTGAGGCTACTATTTTTCCCCCCCGCAGAGGATGAAATGCCGTGGCCTCATGCCCAGAGAGCAGACCTGGGAAGAACACCCCCTCCAGCCTTTCATGCACCTAAGATAAACCATGTGACATTCATTCCACACATCAGACATCAGGCAGATCTTATTGCTCTTGGACGGCAGCCACGGTGTGATTTACAGAGGAAATAGGTACAATACAATCCTTAGAGGACGTTACAAAGCAAGAGGGGTATTTCTCAGCATGAAAAAATGCGGTATTTCAGGGGCAGTGTCATAAAAAGAGGCATCAGACTAATAGATCACTGTCTCAATTCAACAGTAATCTCTAAAAATAACTGGAACCCTCACTTCTGAGAATAAAAGCGAAACCTTAGAAGTTACATGCGTGTTTTGGGAGGGGGGGAGGAGTCCATATGTAACCTAGCTTTTCCAAAACTGAACCTGAATATAATCGAGTTAGAATTACATCCCCCAAGGACATTTCGGTCTAAGTTCAGCTTCACAAGGCAAAGTAAAAGATAATGTGGTTTTATTCCAAAGCACAGGCTTAAACACATGGCAACACTCATCATTCTCAAAGTTCCCATTTGCTCCCCAGAGTCAAGTGGCTTTTATAAGAAAATTACATGTGGTTATAAAATCACAGGAGACCTGGTTCTTGGGGAGTAATGATGCATTCATTTGATAATGTGCTAAATGCTTACTCTTTCTACTCATCATTTTTTCCCTTCTTGGTTAGCACATCATCCACACGATGACAAGAGATAAAGAAATACATGACACATAGAAGAGGAGGAGGAAGAGGAGGAAGAAGAGGAGAAGGAAGATGAAGAGGAGAAGAAAGAGGAGGAAGAGGAGAAGAAGGAGGAGGAAGAGGAGGAGGAGGAGGAGGAAGAGGAGGAGGAGGAGAGGGCCTATGAGACAGAGCACATGTGCACATGTATCCATAAGTTAGGTTAAAGTGTTCAGTAGTTTGCAGTGACTCAATAAGTGCATCAAGCAAGTAGAAAGACCTAGAAAAGACACTTTTTTAATGAAGTACCCTAAAGAACTAAACCAGTTTCTACTTAGACCTAGATACCATCTTCACCTACTTCCTATTTCACTTCCCTCAATCACTCCAAGGCTAACCTTGTCAGACACAGTAAAGACTACAAAAACTGGATAAGGTCTCAAGTCATGGGCTCCTTGGAATATACGTAAAGTAGACCTATTAGCTTTTCCCAGAATGGAGACCCCAAATCTCATCTGCTATATTCTTGCCTTTAGGGTTTGTTCTCAATGCTTTTTAGTCACCAAGTTGCAGATGCTACCATGATGCAAACCAGACTTCCCTGGGCAGATGACCCCACCAATATGTCCTGGAATCTTACCTCCCCAGAGCCCTTCCCCACTAGGGAAAGAGAGAGAGTATGGCTGGGAGTAGAGAGTATGGCTGGGAGTATGGATCCACCTGCCAACACCCATGTTCAGTTGTTGTTTTCGACGGGTTATGTTGTTTTCACCGGGCCGGCTTCACGGGTGGGTAACAGATGACCAGGGACTCATGGTTGAGCTGTAGGCAGTATCTCTTTATTCATGCAGGACGCAGCACAATCTAAGCCGAGCTAAGCTAAACTAAAGGTAAAGTACTGTAAAACTCACAATGCTGTCTTTATATATACTTCCCAAGTAGGGTGGAAACAGGATGTGACATAGAGAGGGTGGAGAGAAAAGTGACTGGTGAAAATCAGAGTGTGACAAAGAGGGGGCAGATTAGGCGAGAATCCTATCACTGAACCACAAATG